>NW_027479573.1:0-97518 GCF_051014685.1 Ptiloglossa arizonensis
AAGCGTTTCTTACCTACAAACTGCCATATCTCGCGAACGGATTGACCAATCCGCAAAATTTCTGTTGCATCTGAAAGTAGAAACTCGCCCGATTACAGCGGTATGCGTACTTTTCCCCTAGACCGTTCTAGTTATGCTTGTCGAGCATCAGAACTGCGAAAATTTTGAGTTTCTCAAGCGTTTCTTACTTCCAAACTGCCATATCTCGCGAACGGATTGACCAATCCGCAAAATTTCTGTTGCATCTGAAAGTAGAAACTCGCCCGATTACAACGGTAGGCGTACTTTTCCCCTACGCCGTTCTAGTTATTCGTTTCGAGCATCAGAACTGCGAAAATGTTGAGTTTCTCAAGCGTTTCTTACCTACAAACTGCCATATCTCGCGAACGGATTGACCAATCCGCAAAATTTCCGTTGCATCTGAAAGTAGAAACTCGCCCGATTACAGCGGTATGCGTACTTTTCCCCTAGACCGTTCTAGTTATGCTTGTCGAGCATCAGAACTGCGAAAATTTTGAGTTTCTCAAGCGTTTCTTACTTCCAAACTGCCATATCTCGCGAACGGATTGACCAATCCGCAAAATTTCTGTTGCATCTGAAAGTAGAAACTCGCACGATTACAACGGTAGGTGTAGTTTTCCCCTAGGCCGTTCTAGTTATTCGTTTCGAGCATCAGAACTGCGAAAATTTTGAGTTTCTCAAGCGTTTCTTACCTCCAAACTGCCATATCTCGCGAAAGGAATGACCAATCCGCAAAATTTCTGTTGCATCTGAAAGTAGAAACTCGCCCGATTACAACGGTATGCGTACTTTTCCCCTAGTCCGTTCTAGTTATTCGTTTCGAGCATCAGAACTGCGAAAATTTTGAGTTTCTCAAGCGTTTCTTACCTCCAAACTGCCATATCTCGCGAACGGATTGACCAATCCGCAAAATTTCTGTTGCATCTGAAAGTAGAAATTCGCCCGATTACAACGGTATGCGTACTTTTCCCCTAGAACGTTCTGGTTATGCTTGTCGAGCATCAGAACGGCTAAAATTTTGAGTTTCTCAAGCGTTTCTTACCTCCAAACTGCCATATCTCGCGAACGGATTGACCAATCCGTAAAATTTCTGTTGCATCTGAAAGTAGAAACTCGCCCGATTACAACGGTATGCGTACTTTTCCCCTAGGCCGTTCTAGTTATTCGTTTCGAGCATCAGAACTGCGAAAATGTTGAGTTTCTCAAGCGTTTCTTACCTACAAACTGCCATATCTCGCGAACGGATTGACCAATCCGCAAAATTTCTGTTGCATCTGAAAGTAGAAACTCGCCCGATTACAGCGGTATGCGTACTTTTCCCCTAGACCGTTCTAGTTATGCTTGTCGAGCATCAGAACTGCGAAAATTTTGAGTTTCTCAAGCGTTTCTTACTTCCAAACTGCCATATCTCGCGAACGGATTGACCAATCCGCAAAATTTCTGTTGCATCTGAAAGTAGAAACTCGCACGATTACAACGGTAGGTGTAGTTTTCCCCTAGGCCGTTCTAGTTATTCGTTTCGAGCATCAGAACTGCGAAAATTTTGAGTTTCTCAAGCGTTTCTTACCTCCAAACTGCCATATCTCGCGAAAGGAATGACCAATCCGCAAAATTTCTGTTGCATCTGAAAGTAGAAACTCGCCCGATTACAACGGTATGCGTACTTTTCCCCTAGTCCGTTCTAGTTATTCGTTTCGAGCATCAGAACTGCGAAAATTTTGAGTTTCTCAAGCGTTTCTTACCTCCAAACTGCCATATCTCGCGAACGGATTGACCAATCCGCAAAATTTCTGTTGCATCTGAAAGTAGAAATTCGCCCGATTACAACGGTATGCGTACTTTTCCCCTAGAACGTTCTGGTTATGCTTGTCGAGCATCAGAACGGCTAAAATTTTGAGTTTCTCAAGCGTTTCTTACCTCCAAACTGCCATATCTCGCGAACGGATTGACCAATCCGTAAAATTTCTGTTGCATCTGAAAGTAGAAACTCGCCCGATTACAACGGTATGCGTACTTTTCCCCTAGGCCGTTCTAGTTATTCGTTTCGAGCATCAGAACTGCGAAAATGTTGAGTTTCTCAAGCGTTTCTTACCTACAAACTGCCATATCTCGCGAACGGATTGACCAATCCGCAAAATTTCTGTTGCATCTGAAAGTAGAAACTCGCCCGATTACAACGGTATGCGTACTTTTCCCGTAGGCCGTTCTAGTTATTCGTTTCGAGCATCAGAACTGCGAAAATTTTGAGTTTCTCAAGCGTTTCTTACCTCCAAACTGCCATATCTCGCGAACGGATTGACCAATCCGCAAAATTTCTGTTGCATCTGAAGGTAGAAACTCGCCCGATTACAACGGTATGCGTACGTTTCCCCAAGTCCGTTCTAGTTATTCGTTTCGAGCATTAGAACTGCGAAAATTTTGAGTTTCTCAAGCCTTTCTTACCTCCAAACTGCCATATCTCGCGAACGGATTGACCAATCCGCAAAATTTCTGTTGCATCTGAAAGTAGAAACTCGCCCGATTACAACGGTATGCGTACTTTTCCCCTAGGCCGTTCTAGTTATTCGTTTCGAGCATCAGAACTGCGAAAATGTTGAGTTTCTCAAGCGTTTCTTACCTACAAACTGCCATATCTCGCGAACGGATTGACCAATCCGCAAAATTTCTGTTGCATCTGAAAGTAGAAACTCGCCCGATTACAGCGGTATGCGTACTTTTCCCCTAGACCGTTCTAGTTATGCTTGTCGAGCATCAGAACTGCGAAAATTTTGAGTTTCTCAAGCGTTTCTTACTTCCAAACTGCCATATCTCGCGAACGGATTGACCAATCCGCAAAATTTCTGTTGCATCTGAAAGTAGAAACTCGCCCGATTACAACGGTAGGTGTAGTTTTCCCCTAGGCCGTTCTAGTTATTCGTTTCGAGCATCAGAACTGCGAAAATTTTGAGTTTCTCAAGCGTTTCTTACCTCCAAACTGCCATATCTCGCGAAAGGAATGACCAATCCGCAAAATTTCTGTTGCATCTGAAAGTAGAAACTCGCCCGATTACAACGGTATGCGTACTTTTTCCCTAGTCCGTTCTAGTTATTCGTTTCGAGCATCAGAACTGCGAAAATTTTGAGTTTCTCAAGCGTTTCCTACCTCCAAACTGCCATATCTCGCGACCGGATTGACCAATCCGCAAAATTTCTGTTGCATCTGAAAGTAGAAATTCGCCCGATTACAACGGTATGCGTACTTTTCCCCTAGACCGTTCTAGTTATGCTTGTCGAGCATCAGAACTGCGAAAATTTTGAGTTTCTCAAGCGTTTCTTACCTCCAAACTGCCATATCTCGCGAACGGATTGACTAATCCGCAAAATTTCTGTTGCACCTGAAAGTAGAAACTCGCCCGCTTACAACGGTATGCGTACTTTTCCCCTAGGACGTTCTAGTTATTCGTTTCGAGCATCAGAACTGCGAAAATTTTGAGTTTCTCAAGAGTTTCTTACCTCCAAACTGCCATATCTCGCGAACGGATTGACCAATCCGCAAAATTTCTGTTGCATCTGAAAGTAGAAACTCGCCCGATTACAACGGTATGCGTGCTTTTCCCCTAGTCCGTTCTAGTTATTCGTTTCGAGCATCAGAACTGCGAAAATTTTGAGTTTCTCAAGCGTTTCTTACCTCCAAACTGCCATATCACGCGAACGGATTGACCCATCCGCAAAATTTCTGTTGCATCTGAAAGTAGAAACTCGCCCGATTACAACGGTATGCGTACTTTTCCCCTAGGCCGTTCTAGTTATTTGTTTCGAGCATCAGAACTGCGAAAATTTTGAGTTTCTCAAGCGTTTCTTACTTCCAAACTGCCATATCTCGCGAACGGATTGACCAATCCGCAAAATTTCTGTTGCATCTGAAAGTAGAAACTCGCCCGATTGCAACGGTATGCGTACTTTTCCCCTAGGCCGTTCTGGTTATTCGTTTCGAGCATCAGAACTGTGAAAATTTTGAGTTTCTCAACCGTTTCTTACCTCCAAACTGCCATATCTCGCGAACGAATTGACCAATCCGCAAAATTTCTGTTGCATCTGAAAGTTGAAAGTCGCCCGATTACAACGGTATGCGTACTTTTCCCCTAGACCGTTCTAGTTATGCTTGTCGAGCATCAGAACTGCGAAAATTTTGAGTTTCTCAAGCGTTTGTTACCTCCAAACTGCCATATCTCGCGAACGGATTGACTAATCCGCAAAATTTCTGTTGCACCTGAAAGTAGAAACTCGCCCGCTTACAACGGTATGCGTACTTTTCCCCTAGGCCGTTCTAGTTATTCGTTTCGAGCATCAGAACTGCGAAAATTTTGAGTTTCTCAAGCGTTTCTTACCTCCAAACTGCCATATCTCGCGAACGGATTGACCAATCCGCAAAATTTCTGTTGCATCTGAAAGTAGAAACTCGCCCGATTACAGCGGTATGCGTACTTTTCCCCTAGACCGTTCTAGTTATGCTTGTCGAGCATCAGAACTGCGAAAATTTTGAGTTTCTCAAGCGTTTCTTACCTCCAAACTGCCATATCTCGCGAACGGATTGACCAATCCGCAAAATTTCTGTTGCATCTGAAAGTAGAAAGTCGCCCGATTACAACGGTATGCGTACTTTTCCCCTAGGCCGTTCTAGTTATTCGTTTCGAGCATCAGAACTGCGAAAATGTTGAGTTTCTCAAGCGTTTCTTACCTACAAACTGCCATATCTCGCGAACGGATTGACCAATCCGCAAAATTTCTGTTGCATCTGAAAGTAGAAACTCGCCCGATTGCAGCGGTATGCGTACTTTTCCCCTAGACCGTTCTAGTTATGCTTGTCGAACATCAGAACTGCGAAAATTTTGAGTTTCTCAAGCGTTTCTTACTTCCAAACTGCCATATCTCGCGAACGGATTGACCAATCCGCAAAATTTCTGTTGCATCTGAAAGTAGAAACTCGCCCGATTACAACGGTAGGTGTAGTTTTCCCCTAGGCCGTTCTAGTTATTCGTTTCGAGCATCAGAACTGCGAAAATGTTGAGTTTCTCAAGCGTTTCTTACCTCCAAACTGCCATATCTCGCGAACGGATTGACCAATCCGCAAAATTTCTGTTGCATCTGAAAGTAGAAACTCGCCCGATTACAACGGTATGCGTACTTTTCCCCTAGGCCGTTCTGGTTATTCGTTTCGAGTATCAGAACTGTGATAATTTTGAATTTCTCGTCCGTTTCTTGCCTCCAAACTGCCATATCTCGCGAACGGATTGACCAATCCGCAAAATTTCTGTTGCTTCTGAAAGTAGAAACTCGCCCGATTACAACGGTATGCGTACGTTTCCCCAAGTCCGTTCTAGTTATTCGTTTCGAGCATCAGAACTTCGAAAATTTTGAGTTTCTCAAGCGTTTCTTACCTCCAAACTGCCATATCTCGCGAACGGATTGACCAATCCGCAAAATTTCTCTTGCATCTGAAAGTAGAAACTCGCCCGATTACAACGGTATGCGTAGTTTTCCCCTAGGCCGTTCTAGTTATTCGTTTCGAGCATCAGAACTGCGAAAATGTTGAGTTTCTCAAGCGTTTCCTACCTACAAACTGCCATATCTCGCGAACGGATTGACCAATCCGCAAAATTTCTGTTGCATCTGAAAGTAGAAACTCGCCCGATTATAGCGGTATGCGTACTTTTCCCCTAGACCGTTCTAGTTATGCTTGTCGAGCATCAGAACTGCGAAAATTTTGAGTTTCTCAAGCGTTTCTTACTTCCAAACTGCCATATCTCGCGAACGGATTGACCAATCCGCAAAATTTCTGTTGCATCTGAAAGTAGAAACTCGACCGATTACAACGGTATGCGTAGTTTTCCCCTAGGCCGTTCTAGTTATTCGTTTCGAGCATCAGAACTGCGAAAATGTTGAGTTTCTCAAGCGTTTCCTACCTACAAACTGCCATATCTCGCGAACGGATTGACCAATCCGCAAAATTTCTGTTGCATCTGAAAGTAGAAACTCGCCCGATTATAGCGGTATGCGTACTTTTCCCCTAGACCGTTCTAGTTATGCTTGTCGAGCATCAGAACTGCGAAAATTTTGAGTTTCTCAAGCGTTTCTTACTTCCAAACTGCCATATCTCGCGAACGGATTGACCAATCCGCAAAATTTCTGTTGCATCTGAAAGTAGAAACTCGACCGATTACAACGGTAGGTGTAGTTTTCCCCTAGGCCGTTCTTGTTATTCGTTTCGAGCATCAGAACTGCGAAAATGTTGAGTTTCTCAAGCGTTTCTTACCTCCAAACTGCCATATCTCGCGAACGGATTGACCAATCCGCAAAATTTCTGTTGCTTCTGAAAGTAGAGACTCGCCCGATTACAACGGTATGCGTACTTTTCCCCTAGGCCGTTCTGGTTATTCGTTTCGAGTCAAGAACTGCGATAATTTTGAGTTTCTCGACCGTTTCTTGCCTCCAAACTGCCATATCTCGCGAACGGATTGACCAATCCGCAAAATTTCTGTTGCATCTGAAAGTAGAAACTCGCCCGATTACAACGGTATGCGTACTTTTACCCTAGGCCGTTCTAGTTAATCGTTTCGAGCATCAGAACTGCGAAAATTTTGAGTTTCTCAAGCGTTTCTTACTTCCAAACTGCCATATCTCGCGAACGGATTGACCAATCCGCAAAATTTCTGATGCATCTGAAAGTAGAAACTCGCCCGATTACAACGGTATGCGTACTTTTCCCCTAGGCCGCCCTAGTTATTCGTTTCGAGCATCAGAACTGCGAAAATTTTGTGTTTCTCAAGTGTTTCATACATCCAAACTGCCATATCTCGCGAACGGATTGACCAATCCGCAAAATTTCTGTTGCATCTGAAAGTAGAAACTCGCCCGTTTACAACGGTATGCGTACTTTTCCCCTAGGCCGTTCTAGTTATTCGTTCCGAGCATCAGAACTGCGAAAATGTTGAGTTTCTCAAGCGTTTCTTTCCTACAAACTGCCATATCTCGCGAACGGATTGACCAATCCGCAAAATTTCTGTTGCATCTGAAAGTAGAAACTCGCCCGATTACAGCGGTATGCGTACTTTTCCCCTAGACCGTTCTAGTTATGCTTGTCGAGCATCAGAACTGCGAAAATTTTGAGTTTCTCAAGCGTTTCTTACTTCCAAACTGCCATATCTCGCGAACGGATTGACCAATCCGCAAAATTTCTGTTGCATCTGAAAGTAGAAACTCGCCCGATTACAACGGTAGGTGTAGTTTTCCCCTAGGCCGTTCTAGTTATTTGTTTCGAGCATCAGAACTGCGAAAAATTTGAGTTTCTCAAGCGTTTCTTACTTCCAAACTGCCATATCTCGCGAACGGATTGATCAATCCGCAAAATTTCTGTTGCATCTGAAAGTAGAAACTCGCCCGATTACAACGGTATGCGTACTTTTCCCCTAGGCCGTTCTGGTTATTCGTTTCGAGCATCAGAACTGTGAAAATTTTGAGTTTCTCATCCGTTTCTTACTTCCAAACTGCCATATCTCGCGAACGGATTGACCAATCCGCAAAATTTCTGTTGCATCTGAAAGTAGAAACTCGCCCGATTACAACGGTATGCGTACTTTTCCCCTAGGCCGTTCTGGTTATTCGTTTCGAGCATCAGAACTGTGAAAATTTTGAGTTTCTCATCCGTTTCTTACTTCCAAACTGCCATATCTCGCGAACGGATTGACCAATCCGCAAAATTTCTGTTGCATCTGAAAGTAGAAACTCGCCCGTTTACAACGGTATGCGTACTTTTCCCCTAGGCCGTTCTAGTTATTCGTTCCGAGCATCAGAACTGCGAAAATGTTGAGTTTCTCAAGCGTTTCTTTCCTACAAACTGCCATATCTCGCGAACGGATTGACCAATCCGCAAAATTTCTGTTGCATCTGAAAGTAGAAACTCGCCCGATTACAGCGGTATGCGTACTTTTCCCCTAGACCGTTCTAGTTATGCTTGTCGAGCATCAGAACTGCGAAAATTTTGAGTTTCTCAAGCGTTTCTTACTTCCAAACTGCCATATCTCGCGAACGGATTGACCAATCCGCAAAATTTCTGTTGCATCTGAAAGTAGAAACTCGCCCGATTACAACGGTAGGTGTAGTTTTCCCCTAGGCCGTTCTAGTTATTCGTTTCGAGCATCAGAACTGCGAAAATGTTGAGTTTCTCAAGCGTTTCTTACCTCCAAACTGCCAAATCTCGCGAACGGAATGACCAATCCGCAAAATTTCTGTTGCATCTGAAAGTAGAAACTCGCCCGATTACAACGGTATGCGTACTTTTCCCCTAGGCCGTTCTGGTTATTCGTTTCGAGTCAAGAACTGTGATAATTTTGAGTTTCTCGACCGTTTCTTGCCTCCAAACTGCCATATCTCGCGAACGGATTGACCAATCCGCAAAATTTCTGTTGCATCTGAAAGTAGAAACTCGCCCGATTACAACGGTATGCGTACTTTTCCCCTAGGCCGCCCTAGTTATTCGTTTCGAGCATCAGAACTGCGAAAATTTTGTGTTTCTCAAGTGTTTCATACATCCAAACTGCCATATCTCGCGAACGGATTGACCAATCCGCAAAATTTCTGTTGCATCTGAAAGTAGAAACTCGCCCGCTTACAACGGTATGCGTACTTTTCCCCTAGGCCGTTCTAGTTATTCGTTTCGAGCATCAGAACAGCGAAAATGTTGAGTTTCTCAAGCGCTTCTTACCTACAAACTGCCATATCTCGCGAACGGATTGACCAATCCGCAAAATTTCTGTTGCATCTGAAAGTAGAAACTCGCCCGATTACAACGGTATGCGTACTTTTCCCGTAGGCCGTTGTAGTTATTCGTTTCGAGCATGAGAACTGCGAATATTTTGGGTTTCTCAAGCGTTGCTTACCTCCAAACTGCCATATCTCGTGAACGGATTGACCAATCCGCAAAATTTCTGTTGCATCTGAAAGTAGAAACTCGCCCGATTACAACGGTAGGTGTAGTTTTCCCCTAGGCCGTTCTAGTTATTCGTTTCGAGCATCAGAACTGCGAAAATGTTGAGTTTCTCAAGCGTTTCTTACCTCCAAACTGCCATATCTCGCGAACGGATTGACCAATCCGCAAAATTTCTGTTGCATCTGAAAGTAGAAACTCGCCCAATTACAACGGTATGCGTACTTTTCCCCTAGGCCGTTCTGGTTATTCGTTTCGAGTATCAGAACTGTGATAATTTTGAATTTCTCGACCGTTTCTTGCCTCCAAACTGCCATATCTCGCGAACGGATTGACCAATCCGCAAAATTTCTGTTGCATCTGAAAGTAGAAACTCGCCCGATTACAACGGTATGCGTACGTTTCCCCAAGTCCGTTCTAGTTATTCGTTTCGAGCATCAGAACTGCGAAAATTTTGAGTTTCTCAAGCGTTTCTTACCTCCAAACTGCCATATCTCGCGAACGGATTGACCAATCCGCAAAATTTCTGTTGCATCTGAAAGTAGAAAGTCGCCCGATTAGAACGGTATGCATACTTTTCCCCTAGACCGTTCTAGTTATGCTTGTCGAGCATCAGAACTGCGAAAATTTTGAGTTTCTCAAGCGTTTCTTACCTCCAAACTGCCATATCTCGCGAACGGATTGACTAATCCGCAAAATTTCTGTTGCATCTGAAAGTAGAAACTCGCCCGCTTACAACGGTATGCGTACTTTTCCCGTAGGCCGTTCTAGTTATACGTTTCGAGCATCAGAACTGCGAAAATTTTGAGTTTCTCAAGCGTTTCTTACCTCCAAACTGCCATATCTCGCGAACGGATTGACCAATCCGCAAAATTTCTGTTGCATCTGAAAGTAGAAACTCGCCCGATTACAACGGTATGCGTACTTTTCCCCTAGGCCGTTCTGGTTATTCGTTTCGAGTCAAGAACTGTGATAATTTTGAGTTTCTCGACCGTTTCTTGCCTCCAAACTGCCATATCTCGCGAACGGATTGACCAATCCGCAAAATTTCTGTTGCATCTGAAAGTAGAAACTCGCCCGATTACAACGGTATGCGTACGTTTCCCCAAGTCCGTTCTAGTTATTCGTTTCGAGCATCAGAACTGCGAAAATTTTGAGTTTCTCAAGCGTTTCTTACCTCCAAACTGCCATATCTCGCGAACGGATTGACCAATCCGCAAAATTTCTGTTGCATCTGAAAGTAGAAACTCGCCCGATTACAACGGTATGCGTACTTTTCCCCTAGGCCGTTCTGGTTATTCGTTTCGAGTCAAGAACTGTGATAATTTTGAGTTTCTCGACCGTTTCTTGCCTCCAAACTGCCATATCTCGCGAACGGATTGACCAATCCGCAAAATTTCTGTTGCATCTGAAAGTAGAAACTCGCCCTATTACAACGGTATGCGTACGTTTCCCCAAGTCCGTTCTAGTTATTCGTTTCGAGCATCAGAACTGCGAAAATTTTGAGTTTCTCAAGCGTTTCTTACCTCCAAACTGCCATATCTCGCGAACGGATTGACCAATCCGCAAAATTTCTGTTGCATCTGAAAGTAGAAAGTCGCCCGATTACAACGGTTTGCGTACTTTTCCCCTAGACCGTTCTAGTTATGCTTGTCGAGCATCAGAACTGCGAAAATTTTGAGTTTCTCAAGCGTTTCTTACCTCCAAACTGCCATATCTCGCGAACGGATTGACCAATCCGCAAAATTTCTGTTGCATCTGAAAGTAGAAAGTCGCCCGATTACAACGGTATGCGTACTTTTCCCCTAGACCGTTCTAGTTATGCTTGTCCAGCATCAGAACTGCGAAAATTTTGAGTTTCTCAAGCGTTTCTTACCTCCAAACTGCCATATCTCGCGAACGGAATGACTAATCCGCAAAATTTCTGTTGCATCTGAAAGTAGAAACTCGCCCGATTACAACGGTATGCGTACTTTTCCCCTAGGCCGTTCTGGTTATTCGTTTCGAGTCAAGAACTGTGATAATTTTGAGTTTCTCGACCGTTTCTTGCCTCCAAACTGCCATATCTCGCGAACGGATTGACCAATACGCAAAATTTCTGTTGCATCTGAAAGTAGAAACTCGCCCGATTACAACGGTATGCGTACGTTTCCCCAAGTCCGTTCTAGTTATTCGTTTCGAGCATCAGAACTGCGAAAATTTTGAGTTTCTCAAGCGTTTCTTACCTCCAAACTGCCATATCTCGCGAACGGATTGACCAATCCGCAAAATTTCTGTTGCATCTGAAAGTAGAAACTCGCCCGATTACAACGGTATGCGTACTTTTACCCTAGGCCGTTCTAGTTAATCGTTTCGAGCATCAGAACTGCGAAAATTTTGAGTTTCTCAAGCGTTTCTTACTTCCAAACTGCCATATCTCGCGAACGGATTGACCAATCCGCAAAATTTCTGATGCATCTGAAAGTAGAAACTCGCCCGATTACAACGGTATGCGTACGTTTCCACAAGTCCGTTCTAGTTATTCGTTTCGAGCATCAGAACTGCGAAAATTTTGAGTTTCTCAAGCGTTTCTTACCTCCAAACTGCCATATCTCGCGAACGGATTGACCAATCCGCAAAATTTCTGTTGCATCTGAAAGTAGAAACTCGCCCGATTACAACGGTATGCGTACTTTTCCCCAAGTCCGTTCTAGTTATTCGTTTCGAGCATCAGAACTGCGAAAATTTTGAGTTTCTCAAGCGTTTCTTACCTCCAAACTGCCATATCTCGCGAACGGATTGACCAATCCGCAAAATTTCTGTTGCATCTGAAAGTAGAAACTCGCCCGATTACAACGGTATGCGTACTTTTACCCTAGGCCGTTCTAGTTAATCGTTTCGAGCATCAGAACTGCGAAAATTTTGAGTTTCTCAAGCGTTTCTTACTTCCAAACTGCCATATCTCGCGAACGGATTGACCAATCCGCAAAATTTCTGATGCATCTGAAAGTAGAAACTCGCCCGATTACAACGGTATGCGTACGTTTCCCCAAGTCCGTTCTAGTTATTCGTTTCGAGCATCAGAACTGCGAAAATTTTGAGTTTCTCAAGCGTTTCTTACCTCCAAACTGCCATATCTCGCGAACGGATTGAACAATCCGCAAAATTTCTGTTGCATCTGAAAGTAGAAAGTCGCCCGATTACAACGGTATGCGTACTTTTCCCCTAGACCGTTCTAGTTATGCTTGTCCAGCATCAGAACTGCGAAAATTTTGAGTTTCTCAAGCGTTTCTTACCTCCAAACTGCCATATCTCGCGAACGGAATGACTAATCCGCAAAATTTCTGTTGCATCTGAAAGTAGAAACTCGCCCGATTACAACGGTATGCGTACTTTTCCCCTAGGCCGTTCTAGTTATTCGTTTCGAGCATCAGAACTGCGAAAATTTTGAGTTTCTCAAGCGTTTCTTACCTACAAACTGCCATATCTCGCCAACGGATTGACCAATCCGCAAAATATCTGTTGCATCAGAAAGTAGAAACTCGCCCGATTACAACGGTAGGCGTACTTTTCCCCTACGCCGTTCTAGTTATTCGTTTCGAGCATCAGAACTGCGAAAATTTTGAGATTCTCAAGCGTTTCTTACCTCCAAACTGCCATATCTCGCGAAAGGAATGACCAATCCGCAAAATTTCTGTTGCATCTGAAAGTAGAAACTCGCCCGATTACAACGGTATGCGTACTTCTCCCTAGTCCGTTCTAGTTATTCGTTTCGAGCATCAGAACTGCGAAAATTTTGAGTTTCTCAAGCGTTTCTTACCTCCAAACTGCCATATCTCGCGAACGGATTGACCAATCCGCAAAATTTCTGTTGCATCTGAAAGTAGAAAGTCGCCCGATTACAACGGTATGCGTACTTTTCCCCTAGACCGTTCTAGTTATGCTTGTCCAGCATCAGAACTGCGAAAATTTTGAGTTTCTCAAGCGTTTCTTACCTCCAAACTGCCATATCTCGCGAACGGAATGACTAATCCGCAAAATTTCTGTTGCATCTGAAAGTAGAAACTCGCCCGATTACAACGGTATGCGTACTTTTCCCCTAGGCCGTTCTAGTTATTCGTTTCGAGCATCAGAACTGCGAAAATTTTGAGTTTCTCAAGCGTTTCTTACCTCCAAACTGCCATATCTCGCGAACGGATTGACCAATCCGCAAAATTTCTGTTGCATCTGAAAGTAGAAAGTCGCCCGATTACAACGGTATGCGTACTTTTCCCCTAGACCGTTCTAGTTATGCTTGTCCAGCATCAGAACTGCGAAAATTTTGAGTTTCTCAAGCGTTTCTTACCTCCAAACTGCCATATCTCGCGAACGGAATGACTAATCCGCAAAATTTCTATTGCATCTGAAAGTAGAAACTCGCCCGATTACAACGGTATGCGTACTTTTCCCCTAGGCCGTTCTAGTTATTCGTTTCGAGCATCAGAACTGCGAAAATTTTGAGTTTCTCAAGCGTTTCTTACCTACAAACTGCCATATCTCGCGAACGGATTGACCAATCAGCAAAATTTCTGTTGCATCTGAAAGTAGAAACTCGCCCGATTACAACGGTAGGCGTACTTTTCCCCTACGCCGTTCTAGTTATTCGTTTCGAGCATCAGAACTGCGAAAATTTTGAGATTCTCAAGCGTTTCTTACCTCCAAACTGCCATATCTCGCGAAAGGAATGACCAATCCGCAAAATTTCTGTTGCATCTGAAAGTAGAAACTCGCCCGATTACAACGGTGTGCGTACTTTTCCCCTAGGCCGTTCTAGTTATTCGCTTCGAGCATGAGAACTGCGAAAATTTTGAGTTTCTCAACCGTTTCTTACTTCCAAACTGCCATATCTCGCGAACGGATTGACCAATCCGCAAAATTTCTGTTGCATCTGAAAGTAGAAAGTCGCCCGATTACAACGGTATGCGTACTTTTCCCCTAGACCGTTCTAGTTATGCTTGTCCAGCATCAGAACTGCGAAAATTTTGAGTTTCTCAAGCGTTTCTTACCTCCAAACTGCCATATCTCGCGAACGGAATGACTAATCCGCAAAATTTCTGTTGCATCTGAAAGTAGAAACTCGCCCGATTACAACGGTAGGCGTACTTTTCCCCTACGCCGTTCTAGTTATTCGTTTCGAGCATCAGAACTGCGAAAATTTTGAGATTCTCAAGCGTTTCTTACCTCCAAACTGCCATATCTCGCGAAAGGAATGACCAATCCGCAAAATTTCTGTTGCATCTGAAAGTAGAAACTCGCCCGATTACAACGGTGTGCGTACTTTTCCCCTAGGCCGTTCTAGTTATTCGTTTCGAGCATCAGAACTGCGAAAATTTTGAGTTTCTCAAGCGTTTCTTACCTACAAACTGCCATATCTCGCGAACGGATTGACCAATCCGCAAAATTTCTGTTGCATCTGAAAGTAGAAACTCGCCCGATTACAACGGTAGGCGTACTTTTCCCCTACGCCGTTCTAGTTATTCGTTTCGAGCATCAGAACTGCGAAAATTTTGAGATTCTCAAGCGTTTCTTACCTCCAAACTGCCATATCTCGCGAAAGGAATGACCAATCCGCAAAATTTCTGTTGCATCTGAAAGTAGAAACTCGCCCGATTACAACGGTATGCGTACTTCTCCCCTAGTCCGTTCTAGTTATTCGTTTCGAGCATCAGAACTGCGAAAATTTTGAGTTTCTCAAGCGTTTCTTACCTCCAAACTGCCATATCGCGCGAACGGATTGACCAATCCGCAAAATTTCTGTTGCATCTGAAAGTAGAAACTCGCCCGATTACAACGGTATGCGTACTTTTCCCCTAGGCCGTTCTGGTTATTCGTTTCGAGTCAAGAACTGTGATAATTTTGAGTTTCTCGACCGTTTCTTGCCTCCAAACTGCCATATCTCGCGAACGGATTGACCAATACGCAAAATTTCTGTTGCATCTGAAAGTAGAAACTCGCCCGATTACAACGGTATGCGTACTTTTACCCTAGGCCGTTCTAGTTAATCGTTTCGAGCATCAGAACTGCGAAAATTTTGAGTTTCTCAAGCGTTTCTTACCTCCAAACTGCCATATCTCGCGAACGGATTGACCAATCCGCAAAATTTCTGTTGCATCTGAAAGTAGAAAGTCGCCCGATTACAACGGTATGCGTACTTTTCCCCTAGACCGTTCTAGTTATGCTTGTCCAGCATCAGAACTGCGAAAATTTTGAGTTTCTCAAGCGTTTCTTACCTCCAAACTGCCATATCTCGCGAACGGAATGACTAATCCGCAAAATTTCTGTTGCATCTGAAAGTAGAAACTCGCCCGATTACAACGGTATGCGTACTTTTCCCCTAGGCCGTTCTAGTTATTCGTTTCGAGCATCAGAACTGCGAAAATTTTGAGTTTCTCAAGCGTTTCTTACCTACAAACTGCCATATCTCGCGAACGGAATGACTAATCCGCAAAATTTCTGTTGCATCTGAAAGTAGAAACTCGCCCGATTACAACGGTATGCGTACTTTTCCCCTAGGCCGTTCTAGTTATTCGTTTCGAGCATCAGAACTGCGAAAATTTTGAGTTTCTCAAGCGTTTCTTACCTCCAAACTGCCATATCTCGCGAACGGAATGACTAATCCGCAAAATTTCTGTTGCATCTGAAAGTAGAAACTCGCCCGATTACAACGGTATGCGTACTTTTACCCTAGGCCGTTCTAGTTAATCGTTTCGAGCATCAGAACTGCGAAAATTTTGAGTTTCTCAAGCGTTTCTTACCTCCAAACTGCCATATCTCGCGAACGGATTGACCAATCCGCAAAATTTCTGTTGCATCTGAAAGTAGAAAGTCGCCCGATTACAACGGTATGCGTACTTTTCCCCTAGACCGTTCTAGTTATGCTTGTCCAGCATCAGAACTGCGAAAATTTTGAGTTTCTCAAGCGTTTCTTACCTCCAAACTGCCATATCTCGCGAACGGAATGACTAATCCGCAAAATTTCTGTTGCATCTGAAAGTAGAAACTCGCCCGATTACAACGGTATGCGTACTTTTCCCCTAGGCCGTTCTAGTTATTCGTTTCGAGCATCAGAACTGCGAAAATTTTGAGTTTCTCAAGCGTTTCTTACCTACAAACTGCCATATCTCGCGAACGGATTGACCAATCCGCAAAATTTCTGTTGCATCTGAAAGTAGAAACTCGCCCGATTACAACGGTAGGCGTACTTTTCCCCTACGCCGTTCTAGTTATTCGTTTCGAGCATCAGAACTGCGAAAATTTTGAGATTCTCAAGCGTTTCTTACCTCCAAACTGCCATATCTCGCGAAAGGAATGACCAATCCGCAAAATTTCTGTTGCATCTGAAAGTAGAAACTCGCCCGATTACAACGGTGTGCGTACTTTTCCCCTAGGCCGTTCTAGTTATTCGCTTCGAGCATGAGAACTGCGAAAATTTTGAGTTTCTCAACCGTTTCTTACTTCCAAACTGCCATATCTCGCGAACGGATTGACCAATCCGCAAAATTTCTGTTGCATCTGAAAGTAGAAAGTCGCCCGATTACAACGGTATGCGTACTTTTCCCCTAGACCGTTCTAGTTATGCTTGTCCAGCATCAGAACTGCGAAAATTTTGAGTTTCTCAAGCGTTTCTTACCTCCAAACTGCCATATCTCGCGAACGGAATGACTAATCCGCAAAATTTCTGTTGCATCTGAAAGTAGAAACTCGCCCGATTACAACGGTAGGCGTACTTTTCCCCTACGCCGTTCTAGTTATTCGTTTCGAGCATCAGAACTGCGAAAATTTTGAGATTCTCAAGCGTTTCTTACCTCCAAACTGCCATATCTCGCGAAAGGAATGACCAATCCGCAAAATTTCTGTTGCATCTGAAAGTAGAAACTCGCCCGATTACAACGGTGTGCGTACTTTTCCCCTAGGCCGTTCTAGTTATTCGTTTCGAGCATCAGAACTGCGAAAATTTTGAGTTTCTCAAGCGTTTCTTACCTACAAACTGCCATATCTCGCGAACGGATTGACCAATCCGCAAAATTTCTGTTGCATCTGAAAGTAGAAACTCGCCCGATTACAACGGTAGGCGTACTTTTCCCCTACGCCGTTCTAGTTATTCGTTTCGAGCATCAGAACTGCGAAAATTTTGAGATTCTCAAGCGTTTCTTACCTCCAAACTGCCATATCTCGCGAAAGGAATGACCAATCCGCAAAATTTCTGTTGCATCTGAAAGTAGAAACTCGCCCGATTACAACGGTATGCGTACTTCTCCCCTAGTCCGTTCTAGTTATTCGTTTCGAGCATCAGAACTGCGAAAATTTTGAGTTTCTCAAGCGTTTCTTACCTCCAAACTGCCATATCGCGCGAACGGATTGACCAATCCGCAAAATTTCTGTTGCATCTGAAAGTAGAAACTCGCCCGATTACAACGGTATGCGTACTTTTCCCCTAGGCCGTTCTGGTTATTCGTTTCGAGTCAAGAACTGTGATAATTTTGAGTTTCTCGACCGTTTCTTGCCTCCAAACTGCCATATCTCGCGAACGGATTGACCAATACGCAAAATTTCTGTTGCATCTGAAAGTAGAAACTCGCCCGATTACAACGGTATGCGTACTTTTACCCTAGGCCGTTCTAGTTAATCGTTTCGAGCATCAGAACTGCGAAAATTTTGAGTTTCTCAAGCGTTTCTTACCTCCAAACTGCCATATCTCGCGAACGGATTGACCAATCCGCAAAATTTCTGTTGCATCTGAAAGTAGAAAGTCGCCCGATTACAACGGTATGCGTACTTTTCCCCTAGACCGTTCTAGTTATGCTTGTCCAGCATCAGAACTGCGAAAATTTTGAGTTTCTCAAGCGTTTCTTACCTCCAAACTGCCATATCTCGCGAACGGAATGACTAATCCGCAAAATTTCTGTTGCATCTGAAAGTAGAAACTCGCCCGATTACAACGGTATGCGTACTTTTCCCCTAGGCCGTTCTAGTTATTCGTTTCGAGCATCAGAACTGCGAAAATTTTGAGTTTCTCAAGCGTTTCTTACCTACAAACTGCCATATCTCGCGAACGGAATGACTAATCCGCAAAATTTCTGTTGCATCTGAAAGTAGAAACTCGCCCGATTACAACGGTATGCGTACTTTTCCCCTAGGCCGTTCTAGTTATTCGTTTCGAGCATCAGAACTGCGAAAATTTTGAGTTTCTCAAGCGTTTCTTACCTCCAAACTGCCATATCTCGCGAACGGAATGACTAATCCGCAAAATTTCTGTTGCATCTGAAAGTAGAAACTCGCCCGATTACAACGGTATGCGTACTTTTACCCTAGGCCGTTCTAGTTAATCGTTTCGAGCATCAGAACTGCGAAAATTTTGAGTTTCTCAAGCGTTTCTTACCTCCAAACTGCCATATCTCGCGAACGGATTGACCAATCCGCAAAATTTCTGTTGCATCTGAAAGTAGAAAGTCGCCCGATTACAACGGTATGCGTACTTTTCCCCTAGACCGTTCTAGTTATGCTTGTCCAGCATCAGAACTGCGAAAATTTTGAGTTTCTCAAGCGTTTCTTACCTCCAAACTGCCATATCTCGCGAACGGAATGACTAATCCGCAAAATTTCTGTTGCATCTGAAAGTAGAAACTCGCCCGATTACAACGGTATGCGTACTTTTCCCCTAGGCCGTTCTAGTTATTCGTTTCGAGCATCAGAACTGCGAAAATTTTGAGTTTCTCAAGCGTTTCTTACCTACAAACTGCCATATCTCGCGAACGGATTGACCAATCCGCAAAATTTCTGTTGCATCTGAAAGTAGAAACTCGCCCGATTACAACGGTAGGCGTACTTTTCCCCTACGCCGTTCTAGTTATTCGTTTCGAGCATCAGAACTGCGAAAATTTTGAGATTCTCAAGCGTTTCTTACCTCCAAACTGCCATATCTCGCGAAAGGAATGACCAATCCGCAAAATTTCTGTTGCATCTGAAAGTAGAAACTCGCCCGATTACAACGGTGTGCGTACTTTTCCCCTAGGCCGTTCTAGTTATTCGCTTCGAGCATGAGAACTGCGAAAATTTTGAGTTTCTCAACCGTTTCTTACTTCCAAACTGCCATATCTCGCGAACGGATTGACCAATCCGCAAAATTTCTGTTGCATCTGAAAGTAGAAAGTCGCCCGATTACAACGGTATGCGTACTTTTCCCCTAGACCGTTCTAGTTATGCTTGTCCAGCATCAGAACTGCGAAAATTTTGAGTTTCTCAAGCGTTTCTTACCTCCAAACTGCCATATCTCGCGAACGGAATGACTAATCCGCAAAATTTCTGTTGCATCTGAAAGTAGAAACTCGCCCGATTACAACGGTAGGCGTACTTTTCCCCTACGCCGTTCTAGTTATTCGTTTCGAGCATCAGAACTGCGAAAATTTTGAGATTCTCAAGCGTTTCTTACCTCCAAACTGCCATATCTCGCGAAAGGAATGACCAATCCGCAAAATTTCTGTTGCATCTGAAAGTAGAAACTCGCCCGATTACAACGGTGTGCGTACTTTTCCCCTAGGCCGTTCTAGTTATTCGTTTCGAGCATCAGAACTGCGAAAATTTTGAGTTTCTCAAGCGTTTCTTACCTACAAACTGCCATATCTCGCGAACGGATTGACCAATCCGCAAAATTTCTGTTGCATCTGAAAGTAGAAACTCGCCCGATTACAACGGTAGGCGTACTTTTCCCCTACGCCGTTCTAGTTATTCGTTTCGAGCATCAGAACTGCGAAAATTTTGAGATTCTCAAGCGTTTCTTACCTCCAAACTGCCATATCTCGCGAAAGGAATGACCAATCCGCAAAATTTCTGTTGCATCTGAAAGTAGAAACTCGCCCGATTACAACGGTATGCGTACTTCTCCCCTAGTCCGTTCTAGTTATTCGTTTCGAGCATCAGAACTGCGAAAATTTTGAGTTTCTCAAGCGTTTCTTACCTCCAAACTGCCATATCGCGCGAACGGATTGACCAATCCGCAAAATTTCTGTTGCATCTGAAAGTAGAAACTCGCCCGATTACAACGGTATGCGTACTTTTCCCCTAGGCCGTTCTGGTTATTCGTTTCGAGTCAAGAACTGTGATAATTTTGAGTTTCTCGACCGTTTCTTGCCTCCAAACTGCCATATCTCGCGAACGGATTGACCAATACGCAAAATTTCTGTTGCATCTGAAAGTAGAAACTCGCCCGATTACAACGGTATGCGTACTTTTACCCTAGGCCGTTCTAGTTAATCGTTTCGAGCATCAGAACTGCGAAAATTTTGAGTTTCTCAAGCGTTTCTTACCTCCAAACTGCCATATCTCGCGAACGGATTGACCAATCGGCAAAATTTCTGTTGCATCTGAAAGTAGAAAGTCGCCCGATTACAACGGTATGCGTACTTTTCCCCTAGACCGTTCTAGTTATGCTTGTCCAGCATCAGAACTGCGAAAATTTTGAGTTTCTCAAGCGTTTCTTACCTCCAAACTGCCATATCTCGCGAACGGAATGACTAATCCGCAAAATTTCTGTTGCATCTGAAAGTAGAAACTCGCCCGATTACAACGGTATGCGTACTTTTCCCCTAGGCCGTTCTAGTTATTCGTTTCGAGCATCAGAACTGCGAAAATTTTGAGTTTCTCAAGCGTTTCTTACCTACAAACTGCCATATCTCGCGAACGGATTGACCAATCCGCAAAATTTCTGTTGCATCTGAAAGTAGAAACTCGCCCGATTACAACGGTAGGCGTACTTTTCCCCTACGCCGTTCTAGTTATTCGTTTCGAGCATCAGAACTGCGAAAATTTTGAGATTCTCAAGCGTTTCTTACCTCCAAACTGCCATATCTCGCGAAAGGAATGACCAATCCGCAAAATTTCTGTTGCATCTGAAAGTAGAAACTCGCCCGATTACAACGGTATGCGTACTTCTCCCCTAGTCCGTTCTAGTTATTCGTTTCGAGCATCAGAACTGCGAAAATTTTGAGTTTCTCAAGCGTTTCTTACCTCCAAACTGCCATATCTCGCGAACGGATTGACCAATCCGCAAAATTTCTGTTGCATCTGAAAGTAGAAACTCGCCCGATTACAACGGTATGCGTACTTTTCCCCTAGGCCGTTCTGGTTATTCGTTTCGAGTCAAGAACTGTGATAATTTTGAGTTTCTCGACCGTTTCTTGCCTCCAAACTGCCATATCTCGCGAACGGATTGACCAATACGCAAAATTTCTGTTGCATCTGAAAGTAGAAACTCGCCCGATTACAACGGTATGCGTACGTTTCCCCAAGTCCGTTTTAGTTATTCGTTTCGAGCATCAGAACTGCGAAAATTTTGAGTTTCTCAAGCGTTTCTTACCTCCAAACTCCCATATCTCGCGAACGGATTGACCAATCCGCAAAATTTCTGTTGCATCTGAAAGTAGAAACTCGCCCGATTACAACGGTATGCGTACTTTTACCCTAGGCCGTTCTAGTTAATCGTTTCGAGCATCAGAACTGCGAAAATTTTGAGTTTCTCAAGCGTTTCTTACTTCCAAACTGCCATATCTCGCGAACGGATTGACCAATCCGCAAAATTTCTGATGCATCTGAAAGTAGAAACTCGCCCGATTACAACGGTATGCGTACGTTTCCCCAAGTCCGTTCTAGTTATTCGTTTCGAGCATCAGAACTGCGAAAATTTTGAGTTTCTCAAGCGTTTCTTACCTCCAAACTGCCATATCTCGCGAACGGATTGACCAATCCGCAAAATTTCTGTTGCATCTGAAAGTAGAAAGTCGCCCGATTACAACGGTATGCGTACTTTTCCCCTAGACCGTTCTAGTTATGCTTGTCCAGCATCAGAACTGCGAAAATTTTGAGTTTCTCAAGCGTTTCTTACCTCCAAACTGCCATATCTCGCGAACGGAATGACTAATCCGCAAAATTTCTGTTGCATCTGAAAGTAGAAACTCGCCCGATTACAACGGTATGCGTACTTTTCCCCTAAGCCGTTCTAGTTATTCGTTTCGAGCATCAGAACTGCGAAAATTTTGAGTTTCTCAAGCGTTTCTTACCTACAAACTGCCATATCTCGCGAACGGATTGACCAATCCGCAAAATATCTGTTGCATCTGAAAGTAGAAACTCGCCCGATTACAACGGTAGGCGTACTTTTCCCCTACGCCGTTCTAGTTATTCGTTTCGAGCATCAGAACTGCGAAAATTTTGAGATTCTCAAGCGTTTCTTACCTCCAAACTGCCATATCTCGCGAAAGGAATGACCAATCCGCAAAATTTCTGTTGCATCTGAAAGTAGAAACTCGCCCGATTACAACGGTATGCGTACTTCTCCCTAGTCCGTTCTAGTTATTCGTTTCGAGCATCAGAACTGCGAAAATTTTGAGTTTCTCAAGCGTTTCTTACCTCCAAACTGCCATATCTCGCGAACGGATTGACCAATCCGCAAAATTTCTGTTGCATCTGAAAGTAGAAAGTCGCCCGATTACAACGGTATGCGTACTTTTCCCCTAGACCGTTCTAGTTATGCTTGTCCAGCATCAGAACTGCGAAAATTTTGAGTTTCTCAAGCGTTTCTTACCTCCAAACTGCCATATCTCGCGAACGGAATGACTAATCCGCAAAATTTCTGTTGCATCTGAAAGTAGAAACTCGCCCGATTACAACGGTATGCGTACTTTTCCCCTAGGCCGTTCTAGTTATTCGTTTCGAGCATCAGAACTGCGAAAATTTTGAGTTTCTCAAGCGTTTCTTACTTCCAAACTGCCATATCTCGCGAACGGATTGACCAATCCGCAAAATTTCTGTTGCATCTGAAAGTAGAAAGTCGCCCGATTACAACGGTATGCGTACTTTTCCCCTAGACCGTTCTAGTTATGCTTGTCCAGCATCAGAACTGCGAAAATTTTGAGTTTCTCAAGCGTTTCTTACCTCCAAACTGCCATATCTCGCGAACGGAATGACTAATCCGCAAAATTTCTGTTGCATCTGAAAGTAGAAACTCGCCCGATTACAACGGTATGCGTACTTTTCCCCTAGGCCGTTCTAGTTATTCGTTTCGAGCATCAGAACTGCGAAAATTTTGAGTTTCTCAAGGCTTTCTTACCTACAAACTGCCATATCTCGCGAACGGATTGACCAATCCGCAAAATTTCTGTTGCATCTGAAAGTAGAAACTCGCCCGATTACAACGGTAGGCGTACTTTTCCCCTACGCCGTTCTAGTTATTCGTTTCGAGCATCAGAACTGCGAAAATTTTGAGATTCTCAAGCGTTTCTTACCTCCAAACTGCCATATCTCGCGAAAGGAATGACCAATCCGCAAAATTTCTGTTGCATCTGAAAGTAGAAACTCGCCCGATTACAACGGTATGCGTACTTCTCCCCTAGTCCGTTCTAGTTATTCGTTTCGAGCATCAGAACTGCGAAAATTTTGAGTTTCTCAAGCGTTTCTTACCTCCAAACTGCCATATCTCGCGAACGGTTTGACCAATCCGCAAAATTTCTGTTGCATCTGAAAGTAGAAACTCGCCCGATTACAACGGTATGCGTACTTTTCCCCTAGGCCGTTCTAGTTATTCGTTTCGAGCATCAGAACTGCGAAAATGTTGAGTTTCTCAAGCGTTTCTTACCTACAAACTGCCATATCTCGCGAACGGATTGACCAATCCGCAAAATTTCTGTTGCATCTGAAAGTAGAAACTCGCCCGATTACAACGGTATGCGTACTTTTCCCCTAGGCCGTTCTAGTTATTCGTTTCGAGCATCAGAACTGCGAAAATTTTGAGTTTCTCAAGCGTTTCTTACCTCCAAACTGCCATATCTCGCGAACGGATTGACCAATCCGCAAAATTTCTGTTGCATCTGAAAGTACAAACTCGCCCGATTACAACGGTATGCGTACTTTTCCCCTAGGCCGTTCTAGTTATTCGTTTCGAGCATCAGAACTGCGAAAATTTTGAGTTTCTCAAGCGTTTCTTACTTCCAAACTGCCATATCTCGCGAACGGATTGACCAATCCGCAAAATTTCTGTTGCATCTGAAAGTAGAAAGTCGCCCGATTACAAAGGTATGCGTACTTTTCCCCTAGTCCGATCTAGTTATTCGTTACGAGCATCAGAACTGCGAAAATTTTGAGTTTCTCAAGCGTTTCTTACCTCCAAACTGCCATATCTCGCGAACGGATTGACCAATCCGCAAAATTTCTGTTGCATCTGAAAGTAGAAACTCGCCCGATTACAACGGTAGGCGTACTTTTCCCCTACGCCGTTCTAGTTATTCGTTTCGAGCATCAGAACTGCGAAAATTTTGAGTTTCTCAAGCGTTTCTTACCTCCAAACTGCCATATCTCGCGAACGGATTGACCAATCCGCAAAATTTCTGTTGCATCTGAAAGTAGAAACTCGCCCGATTACAACGGTATGCGTACTTTTCCCCTAGGCCGTTCTGGTTATTCGTTTCGAGTCAAGAACTGTGATAATTTTGAGTTTCTCGACCGTTTCTTGCCTCCAAACTGCCATATCTCGCGAACGGATTGACCAATACGCAAAATTTCTGTTGCATCTGAAAGTAGAAACTCGCCCGATTACAACGGTATGCGTACGTTTCCCCAAGTCCGTTCTAGTTATTCGTTTCGAGCATCAGAACTGCGAAAATTTTGAGTTTCTCAAGCGTTTCTTACCTCCAAACTGCCATATCTCGCGAACGGATTGACCAATCCGCAAAATTTCTGTTGCATCTGAAAGTAGAATGTCGCCCGATTACAACGGTATGCGTACTTTTCCCGTAGACCGTTCTAGTTATGCTTGTCCAGCATCAGAACTGCGAAAATTTTGAGTTTCTCAAGCGTTTCTTACCTCCAAACTGCCATATCTCGCGAACGGAATGACTAATCCGCAAAATTTCTGTTGCATCTGAAAGTAGAAACTCGCCCGATTACAACGGTATGCGTACTTTTCCCCTAGGCCGTTCTAGTTATTCGTTTCGAGCATCAGAACTGCGAAAATTTTGAGTTTCTCAAGCGTTTCTTACCTACAAACTGCCATATCTCGCGAACGGATTGACCAATCCGCAAAATATCTGTTGCATCTGAAAGTAGAAACTCGCCCGATTACAACGGTAGGCGTACTTTTCCCCTACGCCGTTCTAGTTATTCGTTTCGAGCATCAGAACTGCGAAAATTTTGAGATTCTCAAGCGTTTCTTACCTCCAAACTGCCATATCTCGCGAAAGGAATGACCAATCCGCAAAATTTCTGTTGCATCTGAAAGTAGAAACTCGCCCGATTACAACGGTATGCGTACTTCTCCCCTAGTCCGTTCTAGTTATTCGTTTCGAGCATCAGAACTGCGAAAATTTTGAGTTTCTCAAGCGTTTCTTACCTCCAAACTGCCATATCTCGCGAACGGATTGACCAATCCGCAAAATTTCTGTTGCATCTGAAAGTAGAAAGTCGCCCGATTACAACGGTATGCGTACTTTTCCCCTAGACCGTTCTAGTTATGCTTGTCCAGCATCAGAACTGCGAAAATTTTGAGTTTCTCAAGCGTTTCTTACCTCCAAACTGCCATATCTCGCGAACGGAATGACTAATCCGCAAAATTTCTGTTGCATCTGAAAGTAGAAACTCGCCCGATTACAACGGTATGCGTACTTTTCCCCTAGGCCGTTCTAGTTATTCGTTTCGAGCATCAGAACTGCGAAAATTTTGAGATTCTCAAGCGTTTCTTACCTCCAAACTGCCATATCTCGCGAAAGGAATGACCAATCCGCAAAATTTCTGTTGCATCTGAAAGTAGAAACTCGCCCGATTACAACGGTATGCGTACTTCTCCCCTAGTCCGTTCTAGTTATTCGTTTCGAGCATCAGAACTGCGAAAATTTTGAGTTTCTCAAGCGTTTCTTACCTCCAAACTGCCATATCTCGCGAACGGATTGACCAATCCGCAAAATTTCTGTTGCATCTGAAAGTAGAAACTCGCCCGATTACAACGGTATGCGTACTTTTCCCCTAGGCCGCTCTAGTTATTCGTTTCGAGCATCAGAACTGTGAAAATTTTGAGTTTCTCAACCGTTTCTTACCTCCAAACTGCCATATCTCGCGAACGGATTGACCAATCCGCAAAATTTCTGTTGCATCTGAAAGTAGAAAGTCGCCCGATTACAAAGGTATGCGTACTTTTCCCCTAGACCGCTCTAGTTATGCTTGTCGAGCATCAGAACTGCGAAAATTTTGAGTCTCTCAAGCGTTTCTTACCTCCAAACTGCCATATCTCGCGAACGGATTGACCAATCCGTAAAATTTCTGTTGCATCTGAAAGTAGAAACTCGCCCGATTACAACGGTATGCGTACTTTTCCCCTAGGCCGCTCTAGTTATTCGTTTCGAGCATCAGAACTGTGAAAATTTTGAGTTTCTCAAGCGTTTCTTACTTCCAAACTGCCATATCTCGCGAACGGATTGACCAATCCGCAAAATTTCTGTTGCATCTGAAAGTAGAAACTCGCCGGATTACAACGGTATGCGTACTTTTCCCGTAGGCCGTTGTAGTTATTCGTTTCGAGCATGAGAACTGCGAAAATTTTGGGTTTCTCAAGCGTTGCTTACCTCCAAACTGCCATATCTCGCGAACGGATTGACCAATCCGCAAAATTTCTGTTGCATCTGAAAGTAGAAACTCGCCCGATTACAACGGTATGCGTACTTTTCCCCTGGGCCGTTCTGGTTATTCGTTTCGAGTATCAGAACTGTGATAATTTTGAGTTTCTCGACCGTTTCTTACTTCCAAACTGCCATATCTCGCGAACGGATTGACCAATCCGCAAAATTTCTGTTGCATCTGAAAGTAGAAAGTCGCCCGATTACAACGGTATGCGTACTTTTCCCCTAGACCGTTCTAGTTATGCTTGTCGAGCATCAGAACTGCGAAAATTTTGAGTTTCTCAAGCGTTTCTTACCTCCAAACTGCCATATCTCGCGAACGGAATGACTAATCCGCAAAATTTCTGTTGCGTCTGAAAGTAGAAACTCGCCCGATTACAACGGTATGCGTACTTTTCCCCTAGGCCGTTCTAGTTATTCGTTTCGAGCATCAGAACTGCGAAAATTTTGAGTTTCTCAAGCGTTTCTTACCTCCAAACTGCCATATCTCGCGAACGGATTGACCAATCCGCAAAATTTCTGTTGCATCTGAAAGTAGAAACTCGCCCGATTACAACGGTATGCGTACTTTTCCCCTAGGCCGTTCTAGTTATTCGTTTCGAGCATCAGAACTGCGAAAATTTTGAGTTTCTCAAGCGTTTCTTACCTCCAAACTGCCATATCTCGCGAACGGATTGACCAATCCGCAAAATTTCTGTTGCATCTGAAAGTACAAACTCGCCCGATTACAACGGTATGCGTACTTTTCCCCTAGGCCGTTCTAGTTATTCGTTTCGAGCATCAGAACTGCGAAAATTTTGAGTTTCTCAAGCGTTTCTTACTTCCAAACTGCCATATCTCGCGAACGGATTGACCAATCCGCAAAATTTCTGTTGCATCTGAAAGTAGAAAGTCGCCCGATTACAAAGGTATGCGTACTTTTCCCCTAGTCCGATCTAGTTATTCGTTACGAGCATCAGAACTGCGAAAATTTTGAGTTTCTCAAGCGTTTCTTACCTCCAAACTGCCATATCTCGCGAACGGATTGACCAATCCGCAAAATTTCTGTTGCATCTGAAAGTAGAAACTCGCCCGATTACAACGGTAGGCGTACTTTTCCCCTACGCCGTTCTAGTTATTCGTTTCGAGCATCAGAACTGCGAAAATTTTGAGTTTCTCAAGCGTTTCTTACCTCCAAACTGCCATATCTCGCGAACGGATTGACCAATCCGCAAAATTTCTGTTGCATCTGAAAGTAGAAACTCGCCCGATTACAACGGTATGCGTACTTTTCCCCTAGGCCGTTCTGGTTATTCGTTTCGAGTCAAGAACTGTGATAATTTTGAGTTTCTCGACCGTTTCTTGCCTCCAAACTGCCATATCTCGCGAACGGATTGACCAATACGCAAAATTTCTGTTGCATCTGAAAGTAGAAACTCGCCCGATTACAACGGTATGCGTACGTTTCCCCAAGTCCGTTCTAGTTATTCGTTTCGAGCATCAGAACTGCGAAAATTTTGAGTTTCTCAAGCGTTTCTTACCTCCAAACTGCCATATCTCGCGAACGGATTGACCAATCCGCAAAATTTCTGTTGCATCTGAAAGTAGAATGTCGCCCGATTACAACGGTATGCGTACTTTTCCCGTAGACCGTTCTAGTTATGCTTGTCCAGCATCAGAACTGCGAAAATTTTGAGTTTCTCAAGCGTTTCTTACCTCCAAACTGCCATATCTCGCGAACGGAATGACTAATCCGCAAAATTTCTGTTGCATCTGAAAGTAGAAACTCGCCCGATTACAACGGTATGCGTACTTTTCCCCTAGGCCGTTCTAGTTATTCGTTTCGAGCATCAGAACTGCGAAAATTTTGAGTTTCTCAAGCGTTTCTTACCTACAAACTGCCATATCTCGCGAACGGATTGACCAATCCGCAAAATATCTGTTGCATCTGAAAGTAGAAACTCGCCCGATTACAACGGTAGGCGTACTTTTCCCCTACGCCGTTCTAGTTATTCGTTTCGAGCATCAGAACTGCGAAAATTTTGAGATTCTCAAGCGTTTCTTACCTCCAAACTGCCATATCTCGCGAAAGGAATGACCAATCCGCAAAATTTCTGTTGCATCTGAAAGTAGAAACTCGCCCGATTACAACGGTATGCGTACTTCTCCCCTAGTCCGTTCTAGTTATTCGTTTCGAGCATCAGAACTGCGAAAATTTTGAGTTTCTCAAGCGTTTCTTACCTCCAAACTGCCATATCTCGCGAACGGATTGACCAATCCGCAAAATTTCTGTTGCATCTGAAAGTAGAAAGTCGCCCGATTACAACGGTATGCGTACTTTTCCCCTAGACCGTTCTAGTTATGCTTGTCCAGCATCAGAACTGCGAAAATTTTGAGTTTCTCAAGCGTTTCTTACCTCCAAACTGCCATATCTCGCGAACGGAATGACTAATCCGCAAAATTTCTGTTGCATCTGAAAGTAGAAACTCGCCCGATTACAACGGTATGCGTACTTTTCCCCTAGGCCGTTCTAGTTATTCGTTTCGAGCATCAGAACTGCGAAAATTTTGAGATTCTCAAGCGTTTCTTACCTCCAAACTGCCATATCTCGCGAAAGGAATGACCAATCCGCAAAATTTCTGTTGCATCTGAAAGTAGAAACTCGCCCGATTACAACGGTATGCGTACTTCTCCCCTAGTCCGTTCTAGTTATTCGTTTCGAGCATCAGAACTGCGAAAATTTTGAGTTTCTCAAGCGTTTCTTACCTCCAAACTGCCATATCTCGCGAACGGATTGACCAATCCGCAAAATTTCTGTTGCATCTGAAAGTAGAAACTCGCCCGATTACAACGGTATGCGTACTTTTCCCCTAGGCCGCTCTAGTTATTCGTTTCGAGCATCAGAACTGTGAAAATTTTGAGTTTCTCAACCGTTTCTTACCTCCAAACTGCCATATCTCGCGAACGGATTGACCAATCCGCAAAATTTCTGTTGCATCTGAAAGTAGAAAGTCGCCCGATTACAAAGGTATGCGTACTTTTCCCCTAGACCGCTCTAGTTATGCTTGTCGAGCATCAGAACTGCGAAAATTTTGAGTCTCTCAAGCGTTTCTTACCTCCAAACTGCCATATCTCGCGAACGGATTGACCAATCCGTAAAATTTCTGTTGCATCTGAAAGTAGAAACTCGCCCGATTACAACGGTATGCGTACTTTTCCCCTAGGCCGCTCTAGTTATTCGTTTCGAGCATCAGAACTGTGAAAATTTTGAGTTTCTCAAGCGTTTCTTACTTCCAAACTGCCATATCTCGCGAACGGATTGACCAATCCGCAAAATTTCTGTTGCATCTGAAAGTAGAAACTCGCCGGATTACAACGGTATGCGTACTTTTCCCGTAGGCCGTTGTAGTTATTCGTTTCGAGCATGAGAACTGCGAAAATTTTGGGTTTCTCAAGCGTTGCTTACCTCCAAACTGCCATATCTCGCGAACGGATTGACCAATCCGCAAAATTTCTGTTGCATCTGAAAGTAGAAACTCGCCCGATTACAACGGTATGCGTACTTTTCCCCTGGGCCGTTCTGGTTATTCGTTTCGAGTATCAGAACTGTGATAATTTTGAGTTTCTCGACCGTTTCTTACTTCCAAACTGCCATATCTCGCGAACGGATTGACCAATCCGCAAAATTTCTGTTGCATCTGAAAGTAGAAAGTCGCCCGATTACAACGGTATGCGTACTTTTCCCCTAGACCGTTCTAGTTATGCTTGTCGAGCATCAGAACTGCGAAAATTTTGAGTTTCTCAAGCGTTTCTTACCTCCAAACTGCCATATCTCGCGAACGGAATGACTAATCCGCAAAATTTCTGTTGCGTCTGAAAGTAGAAACTCGCCCGATTACAACGGTATGCGTACTTTTCCCCTAGGCCGTTCTAGTTATTCGTTTCGAGCATCAGAACTGCGAAAATTTTGAGTTTCTCAAGCGTTTCTTACCTACAAACTGCCATATCTCGCGAACGGATTGACCAATCCGCAAAATTTCTGTTGCATCTGAAAGTAGAAACTCGCCCGATTACAACGGTCTGCGTACTTTTCCCCTAGTCCGTTCTAGTTATTCGTGTCGAGCATCAGAACTGCGAAAATTTTGAGTTTCTCAAGCGTTTCTTACCTCCAAACTGCCATATCTCGCGAACGGATTGACCAATCCGCAAAATTTCTGTTGCATCTGAAAGTAGAAACTCGCCCGATTACAACGGTAGGCGTACTTTTCCCCTACGCCGTTCTAGTTATTCGTTTCGAGCATCAGAACTGCGAAAATTTTGAGTTTCTCAAGCGTTTCTTACCTCCAAACTGCCATATCTCGCGAAAGGAATGACCAATCCGCAAAATTTCTGTTGCATCTGAAAGTAGAAACTCGCCCGATTACAAAGGTATGCGTACTTCTCCCCTAGTCCGTTCTAGTTATTCGTTTCGAGCATCAGAACTGCGAAAATTTTGAGTTTCTCAAGCGTTTCTTACCTCCAAACTGCCATATCTCGCGAACGGTTTGACCAATCCGCAAAATTTCTGTTGCATCTGAAAGTAGAAACTCGCCCGATTACAACGGTATGCGTACTTTTCCCCTACGCCGTTCTAGTTATTCGTTTCGAGCATCAGAACTGCGAAAATTTTGAGTTTCTCAAGCGTTTCTTACCTCCAAACTGCCATATCTCGCGAAAGGAATGACCAATCCGCAAAATTTCTGTTGCATCTGAAAGTAGAAACTCGCCCGATTACAAAGGTATGCGTACTTCTCCCCTAGTCCGTTCTAGTTATTCGTTTCGAGCATCAGAACTGCGAAAATTTTGAGTTTCTCAAGCGTTTCTTACCTCCAAACTGCCATATCTCTCGAACGGTTTGACCAATCCGCAAAATTTCTGTTGCATCTGAAAGTAGAAACTCGCCCGAGTACAACGGTGTGCGTACTTTTCCCCTACGCCGTTCTAGTTATTCGTTTCGAGCATCAGAACTGCGAAAATTTTGAGTTTCTCAAGCGTTTCTTACCTCCAAACTGCCATATCTCGCGAAAGGAATGACCAATCCGCAAAATTTCTGTTGCATCTGAAAGTAGAAACTCGCCGGATTACAAAGGTATGCGTACTTCTCCCCTAGTCCGTTCTAGTTATTCGTTTCGAGCATCAGAACTGCGAAAATTTTGAGTTTCTCAAGCGTTTCTTACCTCCAAACTGCCATATCTCGCGAACGGTTTGACCAATCCGAAAAATTTCTGTTGCATCTGAAAGTAGAAACTCGCCCGATTACAACGGTATGCGTACTTTTCCCCTAGGCCGTTCTAGTTATTCGTTTCGAGCATCAGAACTGCGAAAATTTTGAGTTTCTCAAGCGTTTCTTACCTCCAAACTGCCATATCTCGCGAACGGATTGACCAATCCGCAAAATTTCTGTTGCATCTGAAAGTACAAACTCGCCCGATTACAACGGTAGGCGTACTTTCCCCCTACGCCGTTCTAGTTATTCGTTTCGAGCATCAGAACTGTGAAAATTTGAGTTTCTCAAGCGTTTCTTACCTCCAAACTGCCATATCTCGCGAAAGGAATGACCAATCCGCAAAATTTCTGTTGCATCTGAAAGTAGAAACTCGCCCGATTACAAAGGTATGCGTACTTCTCCCCTAGTCCGTTCTAGTTATTCGTTTCGAGCATCAGAACTGCGAAAATTTTGAGTTCTCAAGCGTTTCTTACCTCCAAACTGCCATATCTCGCGAACGGTTTGACCAATCCGCAAAATTTCTGTTGCATCTGAAAGTAGAAACTCGCCCGATTACAACGGTATGCGTACTTTTCCCCTAGGCCGTTCTAGTTATTCGTTTCGAGCATCAGAACTGCGAAAATGTTGAGTTTCTCAAGCGTTTCTTACCTACAAACTGCCATATCTCGCGAACGGATTGACCAATCCGCAAAATTTCTGTTGCATCTGAAAGTAGAAACTCGCCCGATTACAACGGTATGCGTACTTTTCCCCTAGGCCGTTCTAGTTATTCGTTTCGAGCATCAGAACTGCGAAAATTTTGAGTTTCTCAAGCGTTTCTTACCTCCAAACTGCCATATCTCGCGAACGGATTGACCAATCCGCAAAATTTCTGTTGCATCTGAAAGTACAAACTCGCCCGATTACAACGGTATGCGTACTTTTCCCCTAGGCCGTTCTAGTTATTCGTTTCGAGCATCAGAACTGCGAAAATTTTGAGTTTCTCAAGCGTTTCTTACTTCCAAACTGCCATATCTCGCGAACGGATTGACCAATCCGCAAAATTTCTGTTGCATCTGAAAGTAGAAAGTCGCCCGATTACAAAGGTATGCGTACTTTTCCCCTAGTCCGATCTAGTTATTCGTTACGAGCATCAGAACTGCGAAAATTTTGAGTTTCTCAAGCGTTTCTTACCTCCAAACTGCCATATCTCGCGAACGGATTGACCAATCCGCAAAATTTCTGTTGCATCTGAAAGTAGAAACTCGCCCGATTACAACGGTAGGCGTACTTTTCCCCTACGCCGTTCTAGTTATTCGTTTCGAGCATCAGAACTGCGAAAATTTTGAGTTTCTCAAGCGTTTCTTACCTCCAAACTGCCATATCTCGCGAACGGATTGACCAATCCGCAAAATTTCTGTTGCATCTGAAAGTACAAACTCGCCCGATTACAACGGTATGCGTACTTTTCCCCTAGGCCGTTCTAGTTATTCGTTTCGAGCATCAGAACTGCGAAAATTTTGAGTTTCTCAAGCGTTTCTTACTTCCAAACTGCCATATCTCGCGAACGGATTGACCAATCCGCAAAATTTCTAATGCATCTGAAAGTAGAAACTCGCCCGATTACAACGGTATGCGTACTTTTCCCCTAGGCCGTTCTAGTTATTCGTTTCGAGCATCAGAACTGCGGAAATGTTGAGTTTCTCAAGCGTTTCTTACCTACAAACTGCCATATCTCGCGAACGGATTGACCAATCCGCAAATTTCTGTTGCGTCTGAAAGTAGAAATTCGCCCGATTACAACGGTATGCGTACTTTTCCCCTAGACCGTTCTAGTTATGCTTGTCGAGCATCAGAACTGCGAAAATTTTGAGTTTCTCAAGCGTTTCTTACCTCCAAACTGCCATATCTCGCGAACGGATTGACCAATCCGCAAAATTTCTGTTGCATCTGAAAGTACAAACTCGCCCGATTACAACGGTATGCGTACTTTTCCCCTAGGCCGTTCTAGTTATTCGTTTCGAGCATCAGAACTGCGAAAATTTTGAGTTTCTCAAGCGTTTCTTACTTCCAACTGCCATATCTCGCGAACGGATTGACCAATCCGCAAAATTTCTAATGCATCTGAAAGTAGAAACTCGCCCGATTACAACGGTATGCGTACTTTCCCCCTACGCCGTTCTAGTTAATTCGTTTCGAGCATCAGAACTGTGAAAATTTTGAGTTTCTCAAGCGTTTCTTACCTCCAAACTGCCATATCTCGCGAAAGGAATGACCAATCCGCAAAATTTCTGTTGCATCTGAAAGTAGAAACTCGCCCGATTACAAAGGTATGCGTACTTCTCCCCTAGTCCGTTCTAGTTATTCGTTTCGAGCATCAGAACTGCGAAAATTTTGAGTTTCTCAAGCGTTTCTTACCTCCAAACTGCCATATCTCGCGAACGGTTTGACCAATCCGCAAAATTTCTGTTGCATCTGAAAGTAGAAACTCGCCCGATTACAACGGTATGCGTACTTTTCCCCTAGGCCGTTCTAGTTATTCGTTTCGAGCATCAGAACTGCGAAAATGTTGAGTTTCTCAAGCGTTTCTTACCTACAAACTGCCATATCTCGCGAACGGATTGACCAATCCGCAAAATTTCTGTTGCATCTGAAAGTAGAAACTCGCCCGATTACAACGGTATGCGTACTTTTCCCCTAGGGCCGTTCTAGTTATTCGTTTCGAGCATCAGAACTGCGAAAATTTTGAGTTTCTCAAGCGTTTCTTACCTCCAAACTGCCATATCTCGCGAACGGATTGACCAATCCGCAAAATTTCTGTTGCATCTGAAAGTACAAACTCGCCCGATTACAACGGTATGCGTACTTTTCCCCTAGGCCGTTCTAGTTATTCGTTTCGAGCATCAGAACTGCGAAAATTTTGAGTTTCTCAAGCGTTTCTTACTTCCAAACTGCCATATCTCGCGAACGGATTGACCAATCCGCAAAATTTCTGTTGCATCTGAAAGTAGAAAGTCGCCCGATTACAAAGGTATGCGTACTTTTCCCCTAGTCCGATCTAGTTATTCGTTACGAGCATCAGAACTGCGAAAATTTGAGTTTCTCAAGCGTTTCTTACCTCCAAACTGCCATATCTCGCGAACGGATTGACCAATCCGCAAAATTTCTGTTGCATCTGAAAGTAGAAACTCGCCCGATTACAACGGTAGGCGTACTTTTCCCCTACGCCGTTCTAGTTATTCGTTTCGAGCATCAGAACTGCGAAAATTTTGAGTTTCTCAAGCGTTTCTTACCTCCAAACTGCCATATCTCGCGAACGGATTGACCAATCCGCAAAATTTCTGTTGCATCTGAAAGTACAAACTCGCCCGATTACAACGGTATGCGTACTTTTCCCCTAGGCCGTTCTAGTTATTCGTTTCGAGCATCAGAACTGCGAAAATTTTGAGTTTCTCAAGCGTTTCTTACTTCCAAACTGCCATATCTCGCGAACGGATTGACCAATCCGCAAAATTTCTAATGCATCTGAAAGTAGAAACTCGCCCGATTACAACGGTATGCGTACTTTTCCCCTAGGCCGTTCTAGTTATTCGTTTCGAGCATCAGAACTGCGGAAATGTTGAGTTTCTCAAGCGTTTCTTACCTACAAACTGCCATATCTCGCGAACGGATTGACCAATCCGCAAAATTTCTGTTGCGTCTGAAAGTAGAAATTCGCCCGATTACAACGGTATGCGTACTTTTCCCCTAGACCGTTCTAGTTATGCTTGTCGAGCATCAGAACTGCGAAAATTTTGAGTTTCTCAAGCGTTTCTTACCTCCAAACTGCCATATCTCGCGAACGGATTGACCAATCCGCAAAATTTCTGCTGCATCTGAAAGTAGAAACTCGCCCGATTACAACGGTATGCGTACTTTTCCCCTAGGCCGCTCTAGTTATTCGTTTCGAGCATCAGAACTGTGAAAATTTTGAGTTTCTCAACCGTTTCTTACCTCCAAACTGCCATATCTCGCGAACGGATTGACCAATCCGCAAAATTTCTGTTGCATCTGAAAGTAGAAACTCGCCCGATTACAAAGGTATGCGTACTTTTCCCCTAGGCCGTTCTAGTTATTCGTTTCGAGCATCAGAACTGCGAAAATTTTGAGTTTCTCAAGCGTTTCTTACATCCAAACTGCCATATCTCGCGAACGGATTGACCAATCCGCAAAATTTCTGTTGCATCTGAAAGTAGAAACTCGCCCGATTACAACGGTATGCGTACTTTTCCCCTAGGCCGCTCTAGTTATTCGTTTCGAGCATCAGAACTGCGAAAATGTTGAGTTTCTCAAGCGTTTCTTACCTCCAAACTGCCATATCTCGCGAACGGATTGACCAATCCGCAAAATTTCTGTTGCATCTGAAAGTAGAAACTCGCCCGATTACAACGGTATGCGTACTTTTCCCCTAGGCCGCTCTAGTTATTCGTTTCGAGCATCAGAACTGTGAAAATTTTGAGTTTCTCAACCGTTTCTTACCTCCAAACTGCCATATCTCGCGAACGGATCGACCAATCCGCAAAATTTCTGTTGCATCTGAAAGTAGAAAGTCGCCCGATTACAACGGTATGCGTACTTTTCCCCTAGGCCGCTCTAGTTATTCGTTTCGAGCATCAGAACTGCGAAAATGTTGAGTTTCTCAAGCGTTTCTTACCTCCAAACTGCCATATCTCGCGAACGGATTGACCAATCCGCAAAATTTCTGTTGCATCTGAAAGTAGAAACTCGCCCGATTACAACGGTATGCGTACTTTTCCCGTAGGCCGTTGTAGTTATTCGTTTCGAGCATGAGAACTGCGAAAATTTTGGGTTTCTCAAGCGTTGCTTACCTCCAAACTGCCATATCTCGCGAACGGATTGACCAATCCGCAAAATTTCTGTTGCATCTGAAAGTAGAAACTCGCCCGATTACAACGGTATGCGTACTTTTCCCCTGGGCCGTTCTGGTTATTCGTTTCGAGTATCAGAACTGTGATAATTTTGAGTTTCTCGACCGTTTCTTACTTCCAAACTGCCATATCTCGCGAACGGATTGACCAATCCGCAAAATTTCTGTTGCATCTGAAAGTAGAAAGTCGCCCGATTACAACGGTGTGCGTACTTTTCCCCTAGACCGTTCTAGTTATGCTTGTCGAGCATCAGAACTGCGAAAATTTTGAGTTTCTCAAGCGTTTCTTACCTCCAAACTGCCATATCTCGCGAACGGAATGACTAATCCGCAAAATTTCTGTTGCGTCTGAAAGTAGAAACTCGCCCGATTACAACGGTATGCGTACTTTTCCCCTAGGCCGTTCTAGTTATTCGTTTCGAGCATCAGAACTGCGAAAATTTTGAGTTTCTCAAGCGTTTCTTACCTACAAACTGCCATATCTCGCGAACGGATTGACCAATCCGCAAAATTTCTGTTGCATCTGAAAGTAGAAACTCGCCCGATTACAACGGTCTGCGTACTTCTCCCCTAGTCCGTTCTAGTTATTCGTTTCGAGCATCAGAACTGCGAAAATTTTGAGTTTCTCAAGCGTTTCTTACCTCCAAACTGCCATATCTCGCGAAGGGTTTGACCAATCCGCAAAATTTCTGTTGCATCTGAAAGTAGAAACTCGCCCGATTACAACGGTAGGCGTACTTTTCCCCTACGCCGTTCTAGTTATTCGTTTCGAGCATCAGAACTGCGAAAATTTTGAGTTTCTCAAGCGTTTCTTACCTCCAAACTGCCATATCTCGCGAAAGGAATGACCAATCCGCAAAATTTCTGTTGCATCTGAAAGTAGAAACTCGCCCGATTACAAAGGTATGCGTACTTCTCCCCTAGTCCGTTCTAGTTATTCGTTTCGAGCATCAGAACTGCGAAAATTTTGAGTTTCTCAAGCGTTTCTTACCTCCAAACTGCCATATCTCGCGAACGGTTTGACCAATCCGCAAAATTTCTGTTGCATCTGAAAGTAGAAACTCGCCCGAGTACAACGGTGTGCGTACTTTTCCCCTACGCCGTTCTAGTTATTCGTTTCGAGCATCAGAACTGCGAAAATTTTGAGTTTCTCAAGCGTTTCTTACCTCCAAACTGCCATATCTCGCGAAAGGAATGACCAATCCGCAAAATTTCTGTTGCATCTGAAAGTAGAAACTCGCCGGATTACAAAGGTATGCGTACTTCTCCCCTAGTCCGTTCTAGTTATTCGTTTCGAGCATCAGAACTGCGAAAATTTTGAGTTTCTCAAGCGTTTCTTACCTCCAAACTGCCATATCTCGCGAACGGTTTGACCAATCCGAAAAATTTCTGTTGCATCTGAAAGTAGAAACTCGCCCGATTACAACGGTATGCGTACTTTTCCCCTAGGCCGTTCTAGTTATTCGTTTCGAGCATCAGAACTGCGAAAATTTTGAGTTTCTCAAGCGTTTCTTACCTCCAAACTGCCATATCTCGCGAACGGATTGACCAATCCGCAAAATTTCTGTTGCATCTGAAAGTACAAACTCGCCCGATTACAACGGTAGGCGTACTTTTCCCCTACGCCGTTCTAGTTATTCGTTTCGAGCATCAGAACTGTGAAAATTTTGAGTTTCTCAAGCGTTTCTTACCTCCAAACTGCCATATCTCGCGAAAGGAATGACCAATCCGCAAAATTTCTGTTGCATCTGAAAGTAGAAACTCGCCCGATTACAAAGGTATGCGTACTTCTCCCCTAGTCCGTTCTAGTTATTCGTTTCGAGCATCAGAACTGCGAAAATTTTGAGTTTCTCAAGCGTTTCTTACCTCCAAACTGCCATATCTCGCGAACGGTTTGACCAATCCGCAAAATTTCTGTTGCATCTGAAAGTAGAAACTCGCCCGATTACAACGGTATGCGTACTTTTCCCCTAGGCCGTTCTAGTTATTCGTTTCGAGCATCAGAACTGCGAAAATTTTGAGTTTCTCAAGCGTTTCTTACTTCCAAACTGCCATATCTCGCGAACGGATTGACCAATCCGCAAAATTTCTGTTGCATCTGAAAGTAGAAAGTCGCCCGATTACAACGGTATGCGTACTTTTCCCCTAGTCCGTTCTAGTTATTCGTTACGAGCATCAGAACTGCGAAAATTTTGAGTTTCTCAAGCGTTTCTTACCTCCAAACTGCCATATCTCGCGAACGGATTGACCAATCCGCAAAATTTCTGTTGCATCTGAAAGTAGAAACTCGCCCGATTACAACGGTAGGCGTACTTTTCCCCTAGGCCGCTCTAGTTATTCGTTTCGAGCATCAGAACTGTGAAAATTTTGAGTTTCTCAACCGTTTCTTACCTCCAAACTGCCATATCTCGCGAACGGATTGACCAATCCGCAAAATTTCTGTTGCATCTGAAAGTAGAAAGTCGCCCGATTACAACGGTATGCGTACTTTTCCCCTAGGCCGTTCTAGTTATTCGTTTCGAGCATCAGAACTGCGAAAATTTTGAGTTTCTCAAGCGTTTCTTACTTCCAAACTGCCATATCTCGCGAACGGATTGACCAATCCGCAAAATTTCTAATGCATCTGAAAGTAGAAACTCGCCCGATTACAACGGTATGCGTACTTTTCCCCTAGGCCGTTCTAGTTATTCGTTTCGAGCATCAGAACTGCGGAAATGTTGAGTTTCTCAAGCGTTTCTTACCTACAAACTGCCATATCTCGCGAACGGATTGACCAATCCGCAAAATTTCTGTTGCGTCTGAAAGTAGAAATTCGCCCGATTACAACGGTATGCGTACTTTTCCCCTAGACCGTTCTAGTTATGCTTGTCGAGCATCAGAACTGCGAAAATTTTGAGTTTCTCAAGCGTTTCTTACCTCCAAACTGCCATATCTCGCGAACGGATTGACCAATCCGCAAAATTTCTGCTGCATCTGAAAGTAGAAACTCGCCCGATTACAACGGTATGCGTACTTTTCCCCTAGGCCGCTCTAGTTATTCGTTTCGAGCATCAGAACTGTGAAAATTTTGAGTTTCTCAACCGTTTCTTACCTCCAAACTGCCATATCTCGCGAACGGATTGACCAATCCGCAAAATTTCTGTTGCATCTGAAAGTAGAAACTCGCCCGATTACAAAGGTATGCGTACTCTTCCCCTAGGCCGTTCTAGTTATTCGTTTCGAGCATCAGAACTGCGAAAATTTTGAGTTTCTCAAGCGTTTCTTACCTCCAAACTGCCATATCTCGCGAACGGATTGACCAATCCGCAAAATTTCTGTTGCATCTGAAAGTAGAAACTCGCCCGATTACAACGGTATGCGTACTTTTCCCCTAGGCCGCTCTAGTTATGCTTGTCGAGCATCAGAACTGCGAAAATTTTGAGTTTCTCAAGCGTTTCTTACCTACAAACTGCCATATCTCGCGAACGGATTGACCAATCCGCAAAATTTCTGTTGCATCTGAAAGTAGAAACTCGCCCGATTACAACGGTCTGCGTACTTTTCCCCTAGTCCGTTCTAGTTATTCGTTTCGAGCATCAGAACTGCGAAAATTTTGAGTTTCTCAAGCGTTTCTTACCTCCAAACTGCCATATCTCGCGAACGGATTGACCAATCCGCAAAATTTCTGTTGCATCTGAAAGTAGAAACTCGCCCGATTACAACGGTATGCGTACTTTTCCCCTAGGCCGTTCTAGTTATTCGTTTCGAGCATCAGAACTGCGAAAATTTTGAGTTTCTCAAGCGTTTCTTACCTCCAAACTGCCATATCTCGCGAACGGATTGACTAATCCGCAAAATTTCTGTTGCATCTGAAAGTAGAAACTCGCCCGATTACAACGGTATGCGTACTTTTCCCCTAGGCCGTTCTAGTTATTCGTTTCGAGCATCAGAACTGCGAAAACTTTGAGTTTCTCAAGCGTTTCTTACTTCCAAACTGCCATATCTCGCGAACGGATTGACCAATCCGCAAAATTTCTAATGCATCTGAAAGTAGAAACTCGCCCGATTACAACGGTATGCGTACTTTTCCCCTAGGCCGTTCTAGTTATTCGTTTCGAGCATCAGAACTGCGGAAATGTTGAGTTTCTCAAGCGTTTCTTACCTACAAACTGCCATATCTCGCGAACGGATTGACCAATCCGCAAAATTTCTGTTGCGTCTGAAAGTAGAAATTCGCCCGATTACAACGGTATGCGTACTTTTCCCCTAGACCGTTCTAGTTATGCTTGTCGAGCATCAGAACTGCGAAAATTTTGAGTTTCTCAAGCGTTTCTTACCTCCAAACTGCCATATCTCGCGAACGGATTGACCAATCCGCAAAATTTCTGCTGCATCTGAAAGTAGAAACTCGCCCGATTACAACGGTATGCGTACTTTTCCCCTAGGCCGTTCTAGTTATTCGTTTCGAGCATCAGAACTGCGGAAATGTTGAGTTTCTCAAGCGTTTCTTACCTACAAACTGCCATATCTCGCGAACGGATTGACCAATCCGCAAAATTTCTGTTGCGTCTGAAAGTAGAAATTCGCCCGATTACAACGGTATGCGTACTTTTCCCCTAGACCGTTCTAGTTATGCTTGTCGAGCATCAGAACTGCGAAAATTTTGAGTTTCTCAAGCGTTTCTTACCTCCAAACTGCCATATCTCGCGAACGGATTGACCAATCCGCAAAATTTCTGCTGCATCTGAAAGTAGAAACTCGCCCGATTACAACGGTATGCGTACTTTTCCCCTAGGCCGCTCTAGTTATTCGTTTCGAGCATCAGAACTGTGAAAATTTTGAGTTTCTCAACCGTTTCTTACCTCCAAACTGCCATATCTCGCGAACGGATTGACCAATCCGCAAAATTTCTGTTGCATCTGAAAGTAGAAACTCGCCCGATTACAAAGGTATGCGTACTTTTCCCCTAGGCCGTTCTAGTTATTCGTTTCGAGCATCAGAACTGCGAAAATTTTGAGTTTCTCAAGCGTTTCTTACCTCCAAACTGCCATATCTCGCGAACGGATTGACCAATCCGCAAAATTTCTGTTGCATCTGAAAGTAGAAACTCGCCCGATTACAACGGTATGCGTACTTTTCCCCTAGGCCGCTCTAGTTATGCTTGTCGAGCATCAGAACTGCGAAAATTTTGAGTTTCTCAAGCGTTTCTTACCTCCAAACTGCCATATCTCGCGAACGGAATGACAAATACGCAAAATTTCTGTTGCATCTGAAAGTAGAAACTCGCCCGATTACAACGGTATGCGTACTTTACCCATAGGCCGTTCTAGTTATTCGTTTCGAGCATCAGAACTGCGAAAATTTTGAGTTTCTCAAGCGTTTCTTACCTACAAACTGCCATATCTCGCGAACGGATTGACCAATCCGCAAAATTTCTGTTGCATCTGAAAGTAGAAACTCGCCCGATTACAACGGTCTGCGTACTTTTCCCCTAGTCCGTTCTAGTTATTCGTTTCGAGCATCAGAACTGCGAAAATTTTGAGTTTCTCAAGCGTTTCTTACCTCCAAACTGCCATATCTCGCGAACGGATTGACCAATCCGCAAAATTTCTGTTGCATCTGAAAGTAGAAACTCGCCCGATTACAACGGTATGCGTACTTTTCCCCTAGGCCGTTCTAGTTATTCGTTTCGAGCATCAGAACTGCGAAAATTTTGAGTTTCTCAAGCGTTTCTTACCTCCAAACTGCCATATCTCGCGAACGGATTGACTAATCCGCAAAATTTCTGTTGCATCTGAAAGTAGAAACTCGCCCGATTACAACGGTATGCGTACTTTTCCCCTAGGCCGTTCTAGTTATTCGTTTCGAGCATCAGAACTGCGAAAACTTTGAGTTTCTCAAGCGTTTCTTACTTCCAAACTGCCATATCTCGCGAACGGATTGACCAATCCGCAAAATTTCTAATGCATCTGAAAGTAGAAACTCGCCCGATTACAACGGTATGCGTACTTTTCCCCTAGGCCGTTCTAGTTATTCGTTTCGAGCATCAGAACTGCGGAAATGTTGAGTTTCTCAAGCGTTTCTTACCTACAAACTGCCATATCTCGCGAACGGATTGACCAATCCGCAAAATTTCTGTTGCGTCTGAAAGTAGAAATTCGCCCGATTACAACGGTATGCGTACTTTTCCCCTAGACCGTTCTAGTTATGCTTGTCGAGCATCAGAACTGCGAAAATTTTGAGTTTCTCAAGCGTTTCTTACCTCCAAACTGCCATATCTCGCGAACGGATTGACCAATCCGCAAAATTTCTGCTGCATCTGAAAGTAGAAACTCGCCCGATTACAACGGTATGCGTACTTTTCCCCTAGGCCGCTCTAGTTATTCGTTTCGAGCATCAGAACTGTGAAAATTTTGAGTTTCTCAACCGTTTCTTACCTCCAAACTGCCATATCTCGCGAACGGATTGGCCAATCCGCAAAATTTCTGTTGCATCTGAAAGTGGAAAGTCGCCCGATTACAACGGTATGCGTACTTTTCCCCTAGACCGCTCTAGTTATGCTAGTCGAGCATCAGAACTGCGAAAATTTTGAGTTTCTCAAGCGTTTCTTACCTCCAAACTGCCATATCTCGCGAACGGATTGACCAATCCGCAAAATTTCTAATGCATCTGAAAGTAGAAACTCGCCCGATTACAACGGTATGCGTACTTTTCCCCTAGGCCGTTCTAGTTATTCGTTTCGAGCATCAGAACTGCGGAAATGTTGAGTTTCTCAAGCGTTTCTTACCTACAAACTGCCATATCTCGCGAACGGATTGACCAATCCGCAAAATTTCTGTTGCGTCTGAAAGTAGAAATTCGCCCGATTACAACGGTATGCGTACTTTTCCCCTAGACCGTTCTAGTTATGCTTGTCGAGCATCAGAACTGCGAAAATTTTGAGTTTCTCAAGCGTTTCTTACCTCCAAACTGCCATATCTCGCGAACGGATTGACCAATCCGCAAAATTTCTGCTGCATCTGAAAGTAGAAACTCGCCCGATTACAACGGTATGCGTACTTTTCCCCTAGGCCGCTCTAGTTATTCGTTTCGAGCATCAGAACTGTGAAAATTTTGAGTTTCTCAACCGTTTCTTACCTCCAAACTGCCATATCTCGCGAACGGATTGACCAATCCGCAAAATTTCTGTTGCATCTGAAAGTAGAAACTCGCCCGATTACAAAGGTATGCGTACTCTTCCCCTAGGCCGTTCTAGTTATTCGTTTCGAGCATCAGAACTGCGAAAATTTTGAGTTTCTCAAGCGTTTCTTACCTCCAAACTGCCATATCTCGCGAACGGATTGACCAATCCGCAAAATTTCTGTTGCATCTGAAAGTAGAAACTCGCCCGATTACAACGGTATGCGTACTTTTCCCCTAGGCCGCTCTAGTTATGCTTGTCGAGCATCAGAACTGCGAAAATTTTGAGTTTCTCAAGCGTTTCTTACCTCCAAACTGCCATATCTCGCGAACGGAATGACAAATACGCAAAATTTCTGTTGCATCTGAAAGTAGAAACTCGCCCGATTACAACGGTATGCGTACTTTACCCCTAGGCCGTTCTAGTTATTCGTTTCGAGCATCAGAACTGCGAAAATTTTGAGTTTCTCAAGCGTTTCTTACCTACAAACTGCCATATCTCGCGAACGGATTGACCAATCCGCAAAATTTCTGTTGCATCTGAAAGTAGAAACTCGCCCGATTACAACGGTCTGCGTACTTTTCCCCTAGTCCGTTCTAGTTATTCGTTTCGAGCATCAGAACTGCGAAAATTTTGAGTTTCTCAAGCGTTTCTTACCTCCAAACTGCCATATCTCGCGAACGGATTGACCAATCCGCAAAATTTCTGTTGCATCTGAAAGTAGAAACTCGCCCGATTACAACGGTATGCGTACTTTTCCCCTAGGCCGTTCTAGTTATTCGTTTCGAGCATCAGAACTGCGAAAATTTTGAGTTTCTCAAGCGTTTCTTACCTCCAAACTGCCATATCTCGCGAACGGATTGACTAATCCGCAAAATTTCTGTTGCATCTGAAAGTAGAAACTCGCCCGATTACAACGGTATGCGTACTTTTCCCCTAGGCCGTTCTAGTTATTCGTTTCGAGCATCAGAACTGCGAAAACTTTGAGTTTCTCAAGCGTTTCTTACTTCCAAACTGCCATATCTCGCGAACGGATTGACCAATCCGCAAAATTTCTAATGCATCTGAAAGTAGAAACTCGCCCGATTACAACGGTATGCGTACTTTTCCCCTAGGCCGTTCTAGTTATTCGTTTCGAGCATCAGAACTGCGGAAATGTTGAGTTTCTCAAGCGTTTCTTACCTACAAACTGCCATATCTCGCGAACGGATTGACCAATCCGCAAAATTTCTGTTGCGTCTGAAAGTAGAAATTCGCCCGATTACAACGGTATGCGTACTTTTCCCCTAGACCGTTCTAGTTATGCTTGTCGAGCATCAGAACTGCGAAAATTTTGAGTTTCTCAAGCGTTTCTTACCTCCAAACTGCCATATCTCGCGAACGGATTGACCAATCCGCAAAATTTCTGCTGCATCTGAAAGTAGAAACTCGCCCGATTACAACGGTATGCGTACTTTTCCCCTAGGCCGTTCTAGTTATTCGTTTCGAGCATCAGAACTGCGGAAATGTTGAGTTTCTCAAGCGTTTCTTACCTACAAACTGCCATATCTCGCGAACGGATTGACCAATCCGCAAAATTTCTGTTGCGTCTGAAAGTAGAAATTCGCCCGATTACAACGGTATGCGTACTTTTCCCCTAGACCGTTCTAGTTATGCTTGTCGAGCATCAGAACTGCGAAAATTTTGAGTTTCTCAAGCGTTTCTTACCTCCAAACTGCCATATCTCGCGAACGGATTGACCAATCCGCAAAATTTCTGCTGCATCTGAAAGTAGAAACTCGCCCGATTACAACGGTATGCGTACTTTTCCCCTAGGCCGCTCTAGTTATTCGTTTCGAGCATCAGAACTGTGAAAATTTTGAGTTTCTCAACCGTTTCTTACCTCCAAACTGCCATATCTCGCGAACGGATTGACCAATCCGCAAAATTTCTGTTGCATCTGAAAGTAGAAACTCGCCCGATTACAAAGGTATGCGTACTTTTCCCCTAGGCCGTTCTAGTTATTCGTTTCGAGCATCAGAACTGCGAAAATTTTGAGTTTCTCAAGCGTTTCTTACCTCCAAACTGCCATATCTCGCGAACGGATTGACCAATCCGCAAAATTTCTGTTGCATCTGAAAGTAGAAACTCGCCCGATTACAACGGTATGCGTACTTTTCCCCTAGGCCGCTCTAGTTATGCTTGTCGAGCATCAGAACTGCGAAAATTTTGAGTTTCTCAAGCGTTTCTTACCTCCAAACTGCCATATCTCGCGAACGGAATGACAAATACGCAAAATTTCTGTTGCATCTGAAAGTAGAAACTCGCCCGATTACAACGGTATGCGTACTTTACCCCTAGGCCGTTCTAGTTATTCGTTTCGAGCATCAGAACTGCGAAAATTTTGAGTTTCTCAAGCGTTTCTTACCTACAAACTGCCATATCTCGCGAACGGATTGACCAATCCGCAAAATTTCTGTTGCATCTGAAAGTAGAAACTCGCCCGATTACAACGGTCTGCGTACTTTTCCCCTAGTCCGTTCTAGTTATTCGTTTCGAGCATCAGAACTGCGAAAATTTTGAGTTTCTCAAGCGTTTCTTACCTCCAAACTGCCATATCTCGCGAACGGATTGACCAATCCGCAAAATTTCTGTTGCATCTGAAAGTAGAAACTCGCCCGATTACAACGGTATGCGTACTTTTCCCCTAGGCCGTTCTAGTTATTCGTTTCGAGCATCAGAACTGCGAAAATTTTGAGTTTCTCAAGCGTTTCTTACCTCCAAACTGCCATATCTCGCGAACGGATTGACTAATCCGCAAAATTTCTGTTGCATCTGAAAGTAGAAACTCGCCCGATTACAACGGTATGCGTACTTTTCCCCTAGGCCGTTCTAGTTATTCGTTTCGAGCATCAGAACTGCGAAAACTTTGAGTTTCTCAAGCGTTTCTTACTTCCAAACTGCCATATCTCGCGAACGGATTGACCAATCCGCAAAATTTCTAATGCATCTGAAAGTAGAAACTCGCCCGATTACAACGGTATGCGTACTTTTCCCCTAGGCCGTTCTAGTTATTCGTTTCGAGCATCAGAACTGCGGAAATGTTGAGTTTCTCAAGCGTTTCTTACCTACAAACTGCCATATCTCGCGAACGGATTGACCAATCCGCAAAATTTCTGTTGCGTCTGAAAGTAGAAATTCGCCCGATTACAACGGTATGCGTACTTTTCCCCTAGACCGTTCTAGTTATGCTTGTCGAGCATCAGAACTGCGAAAATTTTGAGTTTCTCAAGCGTTTCTTACCTCCAAACTGCCATATCTCGCGAACGGATTGACCAATCCGCAAAATTTCTGCTGCATCTGAAAGTAGAAACTCGCCCGATTACAACGGTATGCGTACTTTTCCCCTAGGCCGCTCTAGTTATTCGTTTCGAGCATCAGAACTGTGAAAATTTTGAGTTTCTCAACCGTTTCTTACCTCCAAACTGCCATATCTCGCGAACGGATTGACCAATCCGCAAAATTTCTGTTGCATCTGAAAGTAGAAACTCGCCCGATTACAAAGGTATGCGTACTTTTCCCCTAGGCCGTTCTAGTTATTCGTTTCGAGCATCAGAACTGCGAAAATTTTGAGTTTCTCAAGCGTTTCTTACCTCCAAACTGCCATATCTCGCGAACGGATTGACCAATCCGCAAAATTTCTGTTGCATCTGAAAGTAGAAACTCGCCCGATTACAACGGTATGCGTACTTTTCCCCTAGGCCGCTCTAGTTATGCTTGTCGAGCATCAGAACTGCGAAAATTTTGAGTTTCTCAAGCGTTTCTTACCTCCAAACTGCCATATCTCGCGAACGGAATGACAAATACGCAAAATTTCTGTTGCATCTGAAAGTAGAAACTCGCCCGATTACAACGGTATGCGTACTTTACCCCTAGGCCGTTCTAGTTATTCGTTTCGAGCATCAGAACTGCGAAAATTTTGAGTTTCTCAAGCGTTTCTTACCTACAAACTGCCATATCTCGCGAACGGATTGACCAATCCGCAAAATTTCTGTTGCATCTGAAAGTAGAAACTCGCCCGATTACAACGGTCTGCGTACTTTTCCCCTAGTCCGTTCTAGTTATTCGTTTCGAGCATCAGAACTGCGAAAATTTTGAGTTTCTCAAGCGTTTCTTACCTCCAAACTGCCATATCTCGCGAACGGATTGACCAATCCGCAAAATTTCTGTTGCATCTGAAAGTAGAAACTCGCCCGATTACAACGGTATGCGTACTTTTCCCCTAGGCCGTTCTAGTTATTCGTTTCGAGCATCAGAACTGCGAAAATTTTGAGTTTCTCAAGCGTTTCTTACCTCCAAACTGCCATATCTCGCGAACGGATTGACTAATCCGCAAAATTTCTGTTGCATCTGAAAGTAGAAACTCGCCCGATTACAACGGTATGCGTACTTTTCCCCTAGGCCGTTCTAGTTATTCGTTTCGAGCATCAGAACTGCGAAAACTTTGAGTTTCTCAAGCGTTTCTTACTTCCAAACTGCCATATCTCGCGAACGGATTGACCAATCCGCAAAATTTCTAATGCATCTGAAAGTAGAAACTCGCCCGATTACAACGGTATGCGTACTTTTCCCCTAGGCCGTTCTAGTTATTCGTTTCGAGCATCAGAACTGCGGAAATGTTGAGTTTCTCAAGCGTTTCTTACCTACAAACTGCCATATCTCGCGAACGGATTGACCAATCCGCAAAATTTCTGTTGCGTCTGAAAGTAGAAATTCGCCCGATTACAACGGTATGCGTACTTTTCCCCTAGACCGTTCTAGTTATGCTTGTCGAGCATCAGAACTGCGAAAATTTTGAGTTTCTCAAGCGTTTCTTACCTCCAAACTGCCATATCTCGCGAACGGATTGACCAATCCGCAAAATTTCTGCTGCATCTGAAAGTAGAAACTCGCCCGATTACAACGGTATGCGTACTTTTCCCCTAGGCCGCTCTAGTTATTCGTTTCGAGCATCAGAACTGCGAAAATTTTGAGTTTCTCAAGCGTTTCTTACCTCCAAACTGCCATATCTCGCGAACGGATTGACCAATCCGCAAAATTTCTGTTGCATCTGAAAGTAGAAACTCGCCCGATTACAACGGTATGCGTACTTTTCCCCTAGGCCGCTCTAGTTATGCTTGTCGAGCATCAGAACTGCGAAAATTTTGAGTTTCTCAAGCGTTTCTTACCTCCAAACTGCCATATCTCGCGAACGGAATGACAAATACGCAAAATTTCTGTTGCATCTGAAAGTAGAAACTCGCCCGATTACAACGGTATGCGTACTTTACCCCTAGGCCGTTCTAGTTATTCGTTTCGAGCATCAGAACTGCGAAAATTTTGAGTTTCTCAAGCGTTTCTTACCTACAAACTGCCATATCTCGCGAACGGATTGACCAATCCGCAAAATTTCTGTTGCATCTGAAAGTAGAAACTCGCCCGATTACAACGGTCTGCGTACTTTTCCCCTAGTCCGTTCTAGTTATTCGTTTCGAGCATCAGAACTGCGAAAATTTTGAGTTTCTCAAGCGTTTCTTACCTCCAAACTGCCATATCTCGCGAACGGATTGACCAATCCGCAAAATTTCTGTTGCATCTGAAAGTAGAAACTCGCCCGATTACAACGGTATGCGTACTTTTCCCCTAGGCCGTTCTAGTTATTCGTTTCGAGCATCAGAACTGCGAAAATTTTGAGTTTCTCAAGCGTTTCTTACCTCCAAACTGCCATATCTCGCGAACGGATTGACTAATCCGCAAAATTTCTGTTGCATCTGAAAGTAGAAACTCGCCCGATTACAACGGTATGCGTACTTTTCCCCTAGGCCGTTCTAGTTATTCGTTTCGAGCATCAGAACTGCGAAAACTTTGAGTTTCTCAAGCGTTTCTTACTTCCAAACTGCCATATCTCGCGAACGGATTGACCAATCCGCAAAATTTCTAATGCATCTGAAAGTAGAAACTCGCCCGATTACAACGGTATGCGTACTTTTCCCCTAGGCCGTTCTAGTTATTCGTTTCGAGCATCAGAACTGCGGAAATGTTGAGTTTCTCAAGCGTTTCTTACCTACAAACTGCCATATCTCGCGAACGGATTGACCAATCCGCAAAATTTCTGTTGCGTCTGAAAGTAGAAATTCGCCCGATTACAACGGTATGCGTACTTTTCCCCTAGACCGTTCTAGTTATGCTTGTCGAGCATCAGAACTGCGAAAATTTTGAGTTTCTCAAGCGTTTCTTACCTCCAAACTGCCATATCTCGCGAACGGATTGACCAATCCGCAAAATTTCTGCTGCATCTGAAAGTAGAAACTCGCCCGATTACAACGGTATGCGTACTTTTCCCCTAGGCCGCTCTAGTTATTCGTTTCGAGCATCAGAACTGTGAAAATTTTGAGTTTCTCAACCGTTTCTTACCTCCAAACTGCCATATCTCGCGAACGGATTGGCCAATCCGCAAAATTTCTGTTGCATCTGAAAGTGGAAAGTCGCCCGATTACAACGGTATGCGTACTTTTCCCCTAGACCGCTCTAGTTATGCTTGTCGAGCATCAGAACTGCGAAAATTTTGAGTTTCTCAAGCGTTTCTTACCTCCAAACTGCCATATCTCGCGAACGGATTGACCAATCCGCAAAATTTCTAATGCATCTGAAAGTAGAAACTCGCCCGATTACAACGGTATGCGTACTTTTCCCCTAGGCCGTTCTAGTTATTCGTTTCGAGCATCAGAACTGCGGAAATGTTGAGTTTCTCAAGCGTTTCTTACCTACAAACTGCCATATCTCGCGAACGGATTGACCAATCCGCAAAATTTCTGTTGCGTCTGAAAGTAGAAATTCGCCCGATTACAACGGTATGCGTACTTTTCCCCTAGACCGTTCTAGTTATGCTTGTCGAGCATCAGAACTGCGAAAATTTTGAGTTTCTCAAGCGTTTCTTACCTCCAAACTGCCATATCTCGCGAACGGATTGACCAATCCGCAAAATTTCTGCTGCATCTGAAAGTAGAAACTCGCCCGATTACAACGGTATGCGTACTTTTCCCCTAGGCCGCTCTAGTTATTCGTTTCGAGCATCAGAACTGCGAAAATTTTGAGTTTCTCAAGCGTTTCTTACCTCCAAACTGCCATATCTCGCGAACGGATTGACCAATCCGCAAAATTTCTGTTGCATCTGAAAGTAGAAACTCGCCCGATTACAACGGTATGCGTACTTTTCCCCTAGGCCGCTCTAGTTATGCTTGTCGAGCATCAGAACTGCGAAAATTTTGAGTTTCTCAAGCGTTTCTTACCTCCAAACTGCCATATCTCGCGAACGGAATGACAAATACGCAAAATTTCTGTTGCATCTGAAAGTAGAAACTCGCCCGATTACAACGGTATGCGTACTTTACCCCTAGGCCGTTCTAGTTATTCGTTTCGAGCATCAGAACTGCGAAAATTTTGAGTTTCTCAAGCGTTTCTTACCTACAAACTGCCATATCTCGCGAACGGATTGACCAATCCGCAAAATTTCTGTTGCATCTGAAAGTAGAAACTCGCCCGATTACAACGGTCTGCGTACTTTTCCCCTAGTCCGTTCTAGTTATTCGTTTCGAGCATCAGAACTGCGAAAATTTTGAGTTTCTCAAGCGTTTCTTACCTCCAAACTGCCATATCTCGCGAACGGATTGACCAATCCGCAAAATTTCTGTTGCATCTGAAAGTAGAAACTCGCCCGATTACAACGGTATGCGTACTTTTCCCCTAGGCCGTTCTAGTTATTCGTTTCGAGCATCAGAACTGCGAAAATTTTGAGTTTCTCAAGCGTTTCTTACCTCCAAACTGCCATATCTCGCGAACGGATTGACTAATCCGCAAAATTTCTGTTGCATCTGAAAGTAGAAACTCGCCCGATTACAACGGTATGCGTACTTTTCCCCTAGGCCGTTCTAGTTATTCGTTTCGAGCATCAGAACTGCGAAAACTTTGAGTTTCTCAAGCGTTTCTTACTTCCAAACTGCCATATCTCGCGAACGGATTGACCAATCCGCAAAATTTCTAATGCATCTGAAAGTAGAAACTCGCCCGATTACAACGGTATGCGTACTTTTCCCCTAGGCCGTTCTAGTTATTCGTTTCGAGCATCAGAACTGCGGAAATGTTGAGTTTCTCAAGCGTTTCTTACCTACAAACTGCCATATCTCGCGAACGGATTGACCAATCCGCAAAATTTCTGTTGCGTCTGAAAGTAGAAATTCGCCCGATTACAACGGTATGCGTACTTTTCCCCTAGACCGTTCTAGTTATGCTTGTCGAGCATCAGAACTGCGAAAATTTTGAGTTTCTCAAGCGTTTCTTACCTCCAAACTGCCATATCTCGCGAACGGATTGACCAATCCGCAAAATTTCTGCTGCATCTGAAAGTAGAAACTCGCCCGATTACAACGGTATGCGTACTTTTCCCCTAGGCCGCTCTAGTTATTCGTTTCGAGCATCAGAACTGTGAAAATTTTGAGTTTCTCAACCGTTTCTTACCTCCAAACTGCCATATCTCGCGAACGGATTGGCCAATCCGCAAAATTTCTGTTGCATCTGAAAGTGGAAAGTCGCCCGATTACAACGGTATGCGTACTTTTCCCCTAGACCGCTCTAGTTATGCTTGTCGAGCATCAGAACTGCGAAAATTTTGAGTTTCTCAAGCGTTTCTTACCTCCAAACTGCCATATCTCGCGAACGGATTGACCAATCCGCAAAATTTCTAATGCATCTGAAAGTAGAAACTCGCCCGATTACAACGGTATGCGTACTTTTCCCCTAGGCCGTTCTAGTTATTCGTTTCGAGCATCAGAACTGCGGAAATGTTGAGTTTCTCAAGCGTTTCTTACCTACAAACTGCCATATCTCGCGAACGGATTGACCAATCCGCAAAATTTCTGTTGCGTCTGAAAGTAGAAATTCGCCCGATTACAACGGTATGCGTACTTTTCCCCTAGACCGTTCTAGTTATGCTTGTCGAGCATCAGAACTGCGAAAATTTTGAGTTTCTCAAGCGTTTCTTACCTCCAAACTGCCATATCTCGCGAACGGATTGACCAATCCGCAAAATTTCTGCTGCATCTGAAAGTAGAAACTCGCCCGATTACAACGGTATGCGTACTTTTCCCCTAGGCCGCTCTAGTTATTCGTTTCGAGCATCAGAACTGTGAAAATTTTGAGTTTCTCAACCGTTTCTTACCTCCAAACTGCCATATCTCGCGAACGGATTGACCAATCCGCAAAATTTCTGTTGCATCTGAAAGTAGAAACTCGCCCGATTACAAAGGTATGCGTACTCTTCCCCTAGGCCGTTCTAGTTATTCGTTTCGAGCATCAGAACTGCGAAAATTTTGAGTTTCTCAAGCGTTTCTTACCTCCAAACTGCCATATCTCGCGAACGGATTGACCAATCCGCAAAATTTCTGTTGCATCTGAAAGTAGAAACTCGCCCGATTACAACGGTATGCGTACTTTTCCCCTAGGCCGCTCTAGTTATGCTTGTCGAGCATCAGAACTGCGAAAATTTTGAGTTTCTCAAGCGTTTCTTACCTCCAAACTGCCATATCTCGCGAACGGAATGACAAATACGCAAAATTTCTGTTGCATCTGAAAGTAGAAACTCGCCCGATTACAACGGTATGCGTACTTTACCCCTAGGCCGTTCTAGTTATTCGTTTCGAGCATCAGAACTGCGAAAATTTTGAGTTTCTCAAGCGTTTCTTACCTACAAACTGCCATATCTCGCGAACGGATTGACCAATCCGCAAAATTTCTGTTGCATCTGAAAGTAGAAACTCGCCCGATTACAACGGTCTGCGTACTTTTCCCCTAGTCCGTTCTAGTTATTCGTTTCGAGCATCAGAACTGCGAAAATTTTGAGTTTCTCAAGCGTTTCTTACCTCCAAACTGCCATATCTCGCGAACGGATTGACCAATCCGCAAAATTTCTGTTGCATCTGAAAGTAGAAACTCGCCCGATTACAACGGTATGCGTACTTTTCCCCTAGGCCGTTCTAGTTATTCGTTTCGAGCATCAGAACTGCGAAAATTTTGAGTTTCTCAAGCGTTTCTTACCTCCAAACTGCCATATCTCGCGAACGGATTGACTAATCCGCAAAATTTCTGTTGCATCTGAAAGTAGAAACTCGCCCGATTACAACGGTATGCGTACTTTTCCCCTAGGCCGTTCTAGTTATTCGTTTCGAGCATCAGAACTGCGAAAACTTTGAGTTTCTCAAGCGTTTCTTACTTCCAAACTGCCATATCTCGCGAACGGATTGACCAATCCGCAAAATTTCTAATGCATCTGAAAGTAGAAACTCGCCCGATTACAACGGTATGCGTACTTTTCCCCTAGGCCGTTCTAGTTATTCGTTTCGAGCATCAGAACTGCGGAAATGTTGAGTTTCTCAAGCGTTTCTTACCTACAAACTGCCATATCTCGCGAACGGATTGACCAATCCGCAAAATTTCTGTTGCGTCTGAAAGTAGAAATTCGCCCGATTACAACGGTATGCGTACTTTTCCCCTAGACCGTTCTAGTTATGCTTGTCGAGCATCAGAACTGCGAAAATTTTGAGTTTCTCAAGCGTTTCTTACCTCCAAACTGCCATATCTCGCGAACGGATTGACCAATCCGCAAAATTTCTGCTGCATCTGAAAGTAGAAACTCGCCCGATTACAACGGTATGCGTACTTTTCCCCTAGGCCGTTCTAGTTATTCGTTTCGAGCATCAGAACTGCGGAAATGTTGAGTTTCTCAAGCGTTTCTTACCTACAAACTGCCATATCTCGCGAACGGATTGACCAATCCGCAAAATTTCTGTTGCGTCTGAAAGTAGAAATTCGCCCGATTACAACGGTATGCGTACTTTTCCCCTAGACCGTTCTAGTTATGCTTGTCGAGCATCAGAACTGCGAAAATTTTGAGTTTCTCAAGCGTTTCTTACCTCCAAACTGCCATATCTCGCGAACGGATTGACCAATCCGCAAAATTTCTGCTGCATCTGAAAGTAGAAACTCGCCCGATTACAACGGTATGCGTACTTTTCCCCTAGGCCGCTCTAGTTATTCGTTTCGAGCATCAGAACTGTGAAAATTTTGAGTTTCTCAACCGTTTCTTACCTCCAAACTGCCATATCTCGCGAACGGATTGACCAATCCGCAAAATTTCTGTTGCATCTGAAAGTAGAAACTCGCCCGATTACAAAGGTATGCGTACTTTTCCCCTAGGCCGTTCTAGTTATTCGTTTCGAGCATCAGAACTGCGAAAATTTTGAGTTTCTCAAGCGTTTCTTACCTCCAAACTGCCATATCTCGCGAACGGATTGACCAATCCGCAAAATTTCTGTTGCATCTGAAAGTAGAAACTCGCCCGATTACAACGGTATGCGTACTTTTCCCCTAGGCCGCTCTAGTTATGCTTGTCGAGCATCAGAACTGCGAAAATTTTGAGTTTCTCAAGCGTTTCTTACCTCCAAACTGCCATATCTCGCGAACGGAATGACAAATACGCAAAATTTCTGTTGCATCTGAAAGTAGAAACTCGCCCGATTACAACGGTATGCGTACTTTACCCCTAGGCCGTTCTAGTTATTCGTTTCGAGCATCAGAACTGCGAAAATTTTGAGTTTCTCAAGCGTTTCTTACCTACAAACTGCCATATCTCGCGAACGGATTGACCAATCCGCAAAATTTCTGTTGCATCTGAAAGTAGAAACTCGCCCGATTACAACGGTCTGCGTACTTTTCCCCTAGTCCGTTCTAGTTATTCGTTTCGAGCATCAGAACTGCGAAAATTTTGAGTTTCTCAAGCGTTTCTTACCTCCAAACTGCCATATCTCGCGAACGGATTGACCAATCCGCAAAATTTCTGTTGCATCTGAAAGTAGAAACTCGCCCGATTACAACGGTATGCGTACTTTTCCCCTAGGCCGTTCTAGTTATTCGTTTCGAGCATCAGAACTGCGAAAATTTTGAGTTTCTCAAGCGTTTCTTACCTCCAAACTGCCATATCTCGCGAACGGATTGACTAATCCGCAAAATTTCTGTTGCATCTGAAAGTAGAAACTCGCCCGATTACAACGGTATGCGTACTTTTCCCCTAGGCCGTTCTAGTTATTCGTTTCGAGCATCAGAACTGCGAAAACTTTGAGTTTCTCAAGCGTTTCTTACTTCCAAACTGCCATATCTCGCGAACGGATTGACCAATCCGCAAAATTTCTAATGCATCTGAAAGTAGAAACTCGCCCGATTACAACGGTATGCGTACTTTTCCCCTAGGCCGTTCTAGTTATTCGTTTCGAGCATCAGAACTGCGGAAATGTTGAGTTTCTCAAGCGTTTCTTACCTACAAACTGCCATATCTCGCGAACGGATTGACCAATCCGCAAAATTTCTGTTGCGTCTGAAAGTAGAAATTCGCCCGATTACAACGGTATGCGTACTTTTCCCCTAGACCGTTCTAGTTATGCTTGTCGAGCATCAGAACTGCGAAAATTTTGAGTTTCTCAAGCGTTTCTTACCTCCAAACTGCCATATCTCGCGAACGGATTGACCAATCCGCAAAATTTCTGCTGCATCTGAAAGTAGAAACTCGCCCGATTACAACGGTATGCGTACTTTTCCCCTAGGCCGCTCTAGTTATTCGTTTCGAGCATCAGAACTGTGAAAATTTTGAGTTTCTCAACCGTTTCTTACCTCCAAACTGCCATATCTCGCGAACGGATTGGCCAATCCGCAAAATTTCTGTTGCATCTGAAAGTGGAAAGTCGCCCGATTACAACGGTATGCGTACTTTTCCCCTAGACCGCTCTAGTTATGCTTGTCGAGCATCAGAACTGCGAAAATTTTGAGTTTCTCAAGCGTTTCTTACCTCCAAACTGCCATATCTCGCGAACGGATTGACCAATCCGCAAAATTTCTGTTGCATCTGAAAGTAGAAACTCGCCCGATTACAAAGGTATGCGTACTTTTCCCCTAGGCCGTTCTAGTTATTCGTTTCGAGCATCAGAACTGCGAAAATTTTGAGTTTCTCAAGCGTTTCTTACCTCCAAACTGCCATATCTCGCGAACGGATTGACCAATCCGCAAAATTTCTGTTGCATCTGAAAGTAGAAACTCGCCCGATTACAACGGTATGCGTACTTTTCCCCTAGGCCGCTCTAGTTATGCTTGTCGAGCATCAGAACTGCGAAAATTTTGAGTTTCTCAAGCGTTTCTTACCTCCAAACTGCCATATCTCGCGAACGGAATGACTAATCCGCAAAATTTCTGTTGCATCTGAAAGTAGAAACTCGCCCGATTACAACGGTATGCGTACTTTTCCCCTAGGCCGCTCTAGTTATTCGTTTCGAGCATCAGAACTGTGAAAATTTTGAGTTTCTCAACCGTTTCTTACCTCCAAACTGCCATATCTCGCGAACGGATTGGCCAATCCGCAAAATTTCTGTTGCATCTGAAAGTGGAAAGTCGCCCGATTACAACGGTATGCGTACTTTTCCCCTAGACCGCTCTAGTTATGCTTGTCGAGCATCAGAACTGCGAAAATTTTGAGTTTCTCAAGCGTTTCTTACCTCCAAACTGCCATATCTCGCGAACGGATTGACCAATCCGCAAAATTTCTGTTGCACCTGAAAGTAGAAACTCGCCCGATTACAACGGTATGCGTACTTTTCCCCTAGGCCGCTCTAGTTATGCTTGTCGAGCATCAGAACTGCGAAAATTTTGAGTTTCTCAAGCGTTTCTTACCTCCAAACTGCCATATCTCGCGAACGGAATGACTAATCCGCAAAATTTCTGTTGCATCTGAAAGTAGAAACTCGCCCGATTACAACGGTATGCGTACTTTTCCCCTAGGCCGTTCTAGTTATTCGTTTCGAGCATCAGAACTGCGAAAATTTTGAGTTTCTCAAGCGTTTCTTACCTACAAACTGCCATATCTCGCGAACGGATTGACCAATCCGCAAAATTTCTGTTGCATCTGAAAGTAGAAACTCGCCCGATTACAACGGTCTGCGTACTTTTCCCCTAGTCCGTTCTAGTTATTCGTTTCGAGCATCAGAACTGCGAAAATTTTGAGTTTCTCAAGCGTTTCTTACCTCCAAACTGCCATATCTCGCGAACGGATTGACCAATCCGCAAAATTTCTGTTGCATCTGAAAGTAGAAACTCGCCCGATTACAACGGTAGGCGTACTTTTCCCCTACGCCGTTCTAGTTATTCGTTTCGAGCATCAGAACTGCGAAAATTTTGAGTTTCTCAAGCGTTTCTTACCTCCAAACTGCCATATCTCGCGAAAGGAATGACCAATCCGCAAAATTTCTGTTGCATCTGAAAGTAGAGACTCGCCCGATTACAAAGGTATGCGTACTTCTCCCCTAGTCCGTTCTAGTTATTCGTTTCGAGCATCAGAACTGCGAAAATTTTGAGTTTCTCAACCGTTTCTTACCTCCAAACTGCCATATCTCGCGAACGGATTGGCCAATCCGCAAAATTTCTGTTGCATCTGAAAGTGGAAAGTCGCCCGATTACAACGGTATGCGTACTTTTCCCCTAGACCGCTCTAGTTATGCTTGTCGAGCATCAGAACTGCGAAAATTTTGAGTTTCTCAAGCGTTTCTTACCTCCAAACTGCCATATCTCGCGAACGGATTGACCAATCCGCAAAATTTCTGTTGCATCTGAAAGTAGAAACTCGCCCGATTACAAAGGTATGCGTACTTTTCCCCTAGGCCGTTCTAGTTATTCGTTTCGAGCATCAGAACTGCGAAAATTTTGAGTTTCTCAAGCGTTTCTTACCTCCAAACTGCCATATCTCGCGAACGGATTGACCAATCCGCAAAATTTCTGTTGCATCTGAAAGTAGAAACTCGCCCGATTACAACGGTATGCGTACTTTTCCCCTAGGCCGCTCTAGTTATGCTTGTCGAGCATCAGAACTGCGAAAATTTTGAGTTTCTCAAGCGTTTCTTACCTCCAAACTGCCATATCTCGCGAACGGAATGACTAATCCGCAAAATTTCTGTTGCATCTGAAAGTAGAAACTCGCCCGATTACAACGGTATGCGTACTTTTCCCCTAGGCCGCTCTAGTTATTCGTTTCGAGCATCAGAACTGTGAAAATTTTGAGTTTCTCAACCGTTTCTTACCTCCAAACTGCCATATCTCGCGAACGGATTGGCCAATCCGCAAAATTTCTGTTGCATCTGAAAGTGGAAAGTCGCCCGATTACAACGGTATGCGTACTTTTCCCCTAGACCGCTCTAGTTATGCTTGTCGAGCATCAGAACTGCGAAAATTTTGAGTTTCTCAAGCGTTTCTTACCTCCAAACTGCCATATCTCGCGAACGGATTGACCAATCCGCAAAATTTCTGTTGCATCTGAAAGTAGAAACTCGCCCAATTACAACGGTATGCGTACTTTTCCCCTAGGCCGTTCTAGTTATTCGTTTCGAGCATCAGAACTGCGAAAATTTTGAGTTTCTCAAGCGTTTCTTACCTCCAAACTGCCATATCTCGCGAACGGATTGACCAATCCGCAAAATTTCTGTTGCATCTGAAAGTAGAAACTCGCCCGATTACAACGGTATGCGTACTTTTCCCCTAGGCCGTTCTAGTTATTCGTTTCGAGCATCAGAACTGCGAAAATTTTGAGTTTCTCAAGCGTTTCTTACCTCCAAACTGCCATATCTCGCGAACGGAATGACTAATCCGCAAAATTTCTGTTGCATCTGAAAGTAGAAACTCGCCCGATTACAACGGTATGCGTACTTTTCCCCTAGGCCGTTCTAGTTATTCGTTTCGAGCATCAGAACTGCGAAAATTTTGAGTTTCTCAAGCGTTTCTTACCTACAAACTGCCATATCTCGCGAACGGATTGACCAATCCGCAAAATTTCTGTTGCATCTGAAAGTAGAAACTCGCCCGATTACAACGGTCTGCGTACTTTTCCCCTAGTCCGTTCTAGTTATTCGTTTCGAGCATCAGAACTGCGAAAATTTTGAGTTTCTCAAGCGTTTCTTACCTCCAAACTGCCATATCTCGCGAACGGATTGACCAATCCGCAAAATTTCTGTTGCATCTGAAAGTAGAAACTCGCCCGATTACAACGGTAGGCGTACTTTTCCCCTACGCCGTTCTAGTTATTCGTTTCGAGCATCAGAACTGCGAAAATTTTGAGTTTCTCAAGCGTTTCTTACCTCCAAACTGCCATATCTCGCGAAAGGAATGACCAATCCGCAAAATTTCTGTTGCATCTGAAAGTAGAGACTCGCCCGATTACAAAGGTATGCGTACTTCTCCCCTAGTCCGTTCTAGTTATTCGTTTCGAGCATCAGAACTGCGAAAATTTTGAGTTTCTCAAGCGTTTCTTACCTCCAAACTGCCATATCTCGCGAACGGTTTGATCAATCCGCAAAATTTCTGTTGCATCTGAAAGTAGAAACTCGCCCGATTACAACGGTATGCGTACTTTTCCCCTAGGCCGCTCTAGTTATTCGTTTCGAGCATCAGAACTGTGAAAATTTTGAGTTTCTCAACCGTTTCTTACCTCCAAACTGCCATATCTCGCGAACGGATTGACCAATCCGCAAAATTTCTGTTGCATCTGAAAGTAGAAACTCGCCCGATTACAACGGTATGCGTACTTTTCCCCTAGGCCGTTCTAGTTATTCGTTTCGAGCATCAGAACTGCGAAAATTTTGAGTTTCTCAAGCGTTTCTTACCTCCAAACTGCCATATCTCGCGAACGGATTGACCAATCCGCAAAATTTCTGTTGCATCTGAAAGTACAAACTCGCCCGATTACAACGGTATGCGTACTTTTCCCCTAGGCCGTTCTAGTTATTCGTTTCGAGCATCAGAACTGCGAAAATTTTGAGTTTCTCAAGCGTTTCTTACTTCCAAACTGCCATATCTCGCGAACGGATTGACCAATCAGCAAAATTTCTAATGCATCTGAAAGTAGAAACTCGCCCGATTACAACGGTATGCGTACTTTTCCCCTAGGCCGTTCTAGTTATTCGTTTCGAGCATCAGAACTGCGAAAATGTTGAGTTTCTCAAGCGTTTCTTACCTACAAACTGCCATATCTCGCGAACGGATTGACCAATCCGCAAAATTTCTGTTGCATCTGAAAGTAGAAATTCGCCCGATTACAACGGTATGCGTACTTTTCCCCTAGACCGTTCTAGTTATGCTTGTCGAGCATCAGAACTGCGAAAATTTTGAGTTTCTCAAGCGTTTCTTACCTCCAAACTGCCATATCTCGCGAACGGATTGACCAATCCGCAAAATTTCTGTTGCATCTGAAAGTAGAAACTCGCCCGATTACAACGGTATGCGTACTTTTCCCCTAGGCCGTTCTAGTTATTCGTTTCGAGCATCAGAACTGCGAAAATTTTGTGTTTCTCAAGCGTTTCTTACCTCCAAACTGCCATATCTCGCGAACGGATTGACCAATCCGCAAAATTTCTGTTGCATCTGAAAGTACAAACTCGCCCGATTACAACGGTATGCGTACTTTTCCCCTAGGCCGTTCTAGTTATTCGTTTCGAGCATCAGAACTGCGAAAATTTTGAGTTTCTCAAGCGTTTCTTACTTCCAAACTGCCATATCTCGCGAACGGATTGACCAATCCGCAAAATTTCTAATGCATCTGAAAGTAGAAACTCGCCCGATTACAACGGTATGCGTACTTTTCCCCTAGGCCGTTCTAGTTATTCGTTTCGAGCATCAGAACTGCGGAAATGTTGAGTTTCTCAAGCGTTTCTTACCTACAAACTGCCATATCTCGCGAACGGATTGACCAATCCGCAAAATTTCTGTTGCGTCTGAAAGTAGAAATTCGCCCGATTACAACGGTATGCGTACTTTTCCCCTAGACCGTTCTAGTTATGCTTGTCGAGCATCAGAACTGCGAAAATTTTGAGTTTCTCAAGCGTTTCTTACCTCCAAACTGCCATATCTCGCGAACGGATTGACCAATCCGCAAAATTTCTGCTGCATCTGAAAGTAGAAACTCGCCCGATTACAACGGTATGCGTACTTTTCCCCTAGGCCGCTCTAGTTATTCGTTTCGAGCATCAGAACTGTGAAAATTTTGAGTTTCTCAACCGTTTCTTACCTCCAAACTGCCATATCTCGCGAACGGATTGGCCAATCCGCAAAATTTCTGTTGCATCTGAAAGTGGAAAGTCGCCCGATTACAACGGTATGCGTACTTTTCCCCTAGACCGCTCTAGTTATGCTTGTCGAGCATCAGAACTGCGAAAATTTTGAGTTTCTCAAGCGTTTCTTACCTCCAAACTGCCATATCTCGCGAACGGATTGACCAATCCGCAAAATTTCTGTTGCATCTGAAAGTAGAAACTCGCCCGATTACAACGGTATGCGTACTTTTCCCCTAGGCCGCTCTAGTTATGCTTGTCGAGCATCAGAACTGCGAAAATTTTGAGTTTCTCAAGCGTTTCTTACCTCCAAACTGCCATATCTCGCGAACGGAATGACTAATCCGCAAAATTTCTGTTGCATCTGAAAGTAGAAACTCGCCCGATTACAACGGTATGCGTACTTTTCCCCTAGGCCGTTCTAGTTATTCGTTTCGAGCATCAGAACTGCGAAAATTTTGAGTTTCTCAAGCGTTTCTTACCTACAAACTGCCATATCTCGCGAACGGATTGACCAATCCGCAAAATTTCTGTTGCATCTGAAAGTAGAAACTCGCCCGATTACAACGGTCTGCGTACTTTTCCCCTAGTCCGTTCTAGTTATTCGTTTCGAGCATCAGAACTGCGAAAATTTTGAGTTTCTCAAGCGTTTCTTACCTCCAAACTGCCATATCTCGCGAACGGATTGACCAATCCGCAAAATTTCTGTTGCATCTGAAAGTAGAAATTCGCCCGATTACAACGGTATGCGTACTTTTCCCCTAGACCGTTCTAGTTATGCTTGTCGAGCATCAGAACTGCGAAAATTTTGAGTTTCTCAAGCGTTTCTTACCTCCAAACTGCCATATCTCGCGAACGGATTGACCAATCCGCAAAATTTCTGTTGCATCTGAAAGTAGAAACTCGCCCGATTACAACGGTATGCGTACTTTTCCCCTAGTCCGTTCTAGTTATTCGTTTCGAGCATCAGAACTGCGAAAATTTTGAGTTTCTCAAGCGTTTCTTACCTCCAAACTGCCATATCTCGCGAACGGATTGACCAATCCGCAAAATTTCTGTTGCATCTGAAAGTAGAAACTCGCCCGATTACAACGGTATGCGTACTTTTCCCCTAGGCCGTTCTAGTTATTCGTTTCGAGCATCAGAACTGCGAAAATTTTGAGTTTCTCAAGCGTTTCTTACCTCCAAACTGCCATATCTCGCGAACGGATTGACCAATCCGCAAAATTTCTGTTGCATCTGAAAGTACAAACTCGCCCGATTACAACGGTATGCGTACTTTTCCCCTAGGCCGTTCTAGTTATTCGTTTCGAGCATCAGAACTGCGAAAATTTTGAGTTTCTCAAGCGTTTCTTACTTCCAAACTGCCATATCTCGCGAACGGATTGACCAATCCGCAAAATTTCTAATGCATCTGAAAGTAGAAACTCGCGCGATTACAACGGTATGCGTACTTTTCCCCTAGGCCGCTCTAGTTATTCGTTTCGAGCATCAGAACTGTGAAAATTTTGAGTTTCTCAACCGTTTCTTACCTCCGAACTGCCATATCTCGCGAACGGATTGACCAATCCGCAAAATTTCTGTTGCATCTGAAAGTAGAAAGTCGCCCGATTACAACGGTATGCGTACTTTTCACCTAGACCGCTCTAGTTATGCTTGTCGAGCATCAGAACTGCGTAAATTTTGAGTTTCTCAAGCGTTTCTTACCTCCAAACTGCCATATCTCGCGAACGGATTGACCAATCCGCAAAATTTCTGTTGCATCTGAAAGTAGAAACTCGCCCAATTACAACGGTATGCGTACTTTTCCCCTAGGCCGTTCTAGTTATTCGTTTCGAACATCAGAACTGCGAAAATTTTGAGTTTCTCAAGCGTTTCTTACTTCCAAACTGCCATATCTCGCGAACGGATTGACCAATCCGCAAAATTTCTGTTGCATCTGAAAGTAGAAAGTCGCCCGATTACAACGGTATGCGTACTTTTCCCCTAGTCCGTTATAGTTATTCGTTTCGAGCATCAGAACTGCGAAAATTTTGAGTTTCTCAAGCGTTTCTTACCTCCAAACTGCCATATCTCGCGAACGGATTGACCAATCCGCAAAATTTCTGTTGCATCTGAAAGTAGAAACTCGCCCGATTACAACGGTAGGCGTACTTTTCCCCTACGCCGTTCTAGTTATTCGTTTCGAGCATGAGAACTGCGAAAATTTTGAGTTTCTCAAGCGTTTCTTACCTCCAAACTGCCATATCTCGCGAAAGGAATGACCAATCCGCAAAATTTCTGTTGCATCTGAAAGTAGAAACTCGCCCGATTACAACCGTATGCGTACTTCTCCCCTAGTCCGTTCTAGTTATTCGTTTCGAGCATCAGAACTGCGAAAATGTTGAGTTTCTCAAGCGTTTCTTACCTACAAACTGCCATATCTCGCGAACGGATTGACCAATCCGCAAAATTTCTGTTGCATCTGAAAGTAGAAGCTCGCCCGATTACAACGGTATGCGTATTTTTCCCCTAGGCCGTTCTAGTTATTCGTTTCGAGCATCAGAACTGCGAAAATTTTGAGTTTCTCAAGCGTTTCTTACATCCAAACTGCCATATCTCGCGAACGGATTGACCAATCCGCAAAATTTCTGTTGCATCTGAAAGTACAAACTCGCCCGATTACAACGGTATGCGTACTTTTCCCCTAGGCCGTTCTAGTTATTCGTTTCGAGCATCAGAACTGCGAAAATTTTGAGTTTCTCAAGCGTTTCTTACTTCCAAACTGCCATATCTCGCGAACGGATTGACAAATCCGCAAAATTTCTGTTGCATCTGAAAGTAGAAACTCGCCCGATTACAACGGTATGCGTACTTTTCCCCTAGGCCGTTCTAGTTATTCGTGTCGAGCATCAGAACTGCGGAAATGTTGAGTTTCTCAAGCGTTTCTTACCTACAAACTGCCATATCTCGCGAACGGATTGACCAATCCGCAAAATTTCTGTTGCATCTGAAAGTACACATTCGCCCGATTAAAACGGTATGCGTACTTTTCCCCTAGACCGTTCTAGTTATGCTTGTCGAGCATCAGAACTGCGAAAATTTTGAGTTTCTCAAGCGTTTCTTACCTCCAAACTGCCATATCTCGCGAACGGATTGACCAATCCGCAAAATTTCTGTTGCATCTGAAAGTAGAAACTCGCCCGATTACAACGGTATGCGTACTTTTCCCCTAGGCCGCTCTAGTTATTCGTTTCGAGCATCAGAACTGTGAAAATTTTGAGTTTCTCAACCGTTTCTTACCTCCAAACTGCCATATCTCGCGAACGGATTGACCAATCCGCAAAATTTCTGTTGCATCTGAAAGTAGAAAGTCGCCCGATTACAACGGTATGCGTACTTTTCCCCTAGACCGCTCTAGTTATGCTTGTCGAGCATCAGAACTGCGAAAATTTTGAGTTTCTCAAGCGTTTCTTACCTCCAAACTGCCATATCTCGCGAACGGATTGACCAATCCGCAAAATTTCTGTTGCATCTGAAAGTAGAAACTCGCCCGATTACAACGGTATGCGTACTTTTCCCCTAGGCCGTTCTAGTTATTCGTTTCGAGCATCAGAACTGCGAAAATTTTGAGTTTCTCAAGCGTTTCTTACCTCCAAACTGCCATATCTCGCGAACGGATTGACCAATCCGCAAAATTTCTGTTGCATCTGAAAGTAGAAACTCGCCCGATTACAACGGTATGCGTACTTTTCCCCTAGGCCGCTCTAGTTATTCGTTTCGAGCATCAGAACTGCGAAAATTTTGAGTTTCTCAAGCGTTTCTTACCTCCAAACTGCCATATCTCGCGAACGGATTGACCAATCCGCAAAATTTCTGTTGCATCTGAAAGTACAAACTCGCCCGATTACAACGGTATGCGTACTTTTCCCCTAGGCCGTTCTAGTTATTCGTTTCGAGCATCAGAACTGCGAAAATTTTGAGTTTCTCAAGCGTTTCTTACTTCCAAACTGCCATATCTCGCGAACGGATTGACCAATCCGCAAAATTTCTAATGCATCTGAAAGTAGAAACTCGCGCGATTACAACGGTATGCGTACTTTTCCCCTAGGCCGCTCTAGTTATTCGTTTCGAGCATCAGAACTGTGAAAATTTTGAGTTTCTCAACCGTTTCTTACCTCCGAACTGCCATATCTCGCGAACGGATTGACCAATCCGCAAAATTTCTGTTGCATCTGAAAGTAGAAAGTCGCCCGATTACAACGGTATGCGTACTTTTCACCTAGACCGCTCTAGTTATGCTTGTCGAGCATCAGAACTGCGTAAATTTTGAGTTTCTCAAGCGTTTCTTACCTCCAAACTGCCATATCTCGCGAACGGATTGACCAATCCGCAAAATTTCTGTTGCATCTGAAAGTAGAAACTCGCCCAATTACAACGGTATGCGTACTTTTCCCCTAGGCCGTTCTAGTTATTCGTTTCGAACATCAGAACTGCGAAAATTTTGAGTTTCTCAAGCGTTTCTTACTTCCAAACTGCCATATCTCGCGAACGGATTGACCAATCCGCAAAATTTCTGTTGCATCTGAAAGTAGAAAGTCGCCCGATTACAACGGTATGCGTACTTTTCCCCTAGTCCGTTATAGTTATTCGTTTCGAGCATCAGAACTGCGAAAATTTTGAGTTTCTCAAGCGTTTCTTACCTCCAAACTGCCATATCTCGCGAACGGATTGACCAATCCGCAAAATTTCTGTTGCATCTGAAAGTAGAAACTCGCCCGATTACAACGGTAGGCGTACTTTTCCCCTACGCCGTTCTAGTTATTCGTTTCGAGCATGAGAACTGCGAAAATTTTGAGTTTCTCAAGCGTTTCTTACCTCCAAACTGCCATATCTCGCGAAAGGAATGACCAATCCGCAAAATTTCTGTTGCATCTGAAAGTAGAAACTCGCCCGATTACAACCGTATGCGTACTTCTCCCCTAGTCCGTTCTAGTTATTCGTTTCGAGCATCAGAACTGCGAAAATGTTGAGTTTCTCAAGCGTTTCTTACCTACAACTGCCATATCTCGCGAACGGATTGACCAATCCGCAAAATTTCTGTTGCATCTGAAAGTAGAAACTCGCCCGATTACAACGGTATGCGTATTTTTCCCCTAGGCCGTTCTAGTTATTCGTTTCGAGCATCAGAACTGCGAAAATTTTGGGTTTCTCAAGCGTTTCTTACATCCAAACTGCCATATCTCGCGAACGGATTGACCAATCCGCAAAATTTCTGTTGCATCTGAAAGTACAAACTCGCCCGATTACAACGGTATGCGTACTTTTCCCCTAGGCCGTTCTAGTTATTCGTTTCGAGCATCAGAACTGCGAAAATTTTGAGTTTCTCAAGCGTTTCTTACTTCCAAACTGCCATATCTCGCGAACGGATTGACAAATCCGCAAAATTTCTGTTGCATCTGAAAGTAGAAACTCGCCCGATTACAACGGTATGCGTACTTTTCCCCTAGGCCGTTCTAGTTATTCGTTTCGAGCATCAGAACTGCGGAAATGTTGAGTTTCTCAAGGGTTTCTTACCTACAAACTGCCATATCTCGCGAACGGATTGACCAATCCGCAAAATTTCTGTTGCATCTGAAAGTACACATTCGCCCGATTAAAACGGTATGCGTACTTTTCCCCTAGACCGTTCTAGTTATGCTTGTCGAGCATCAGAACTGCGAAAATTTTGAGTTTCTCAAGCGTTTCTTACCTCCAAACTGCCATATCTCGCGAACGGATTGACCAATCCGCAAAATTTCTGTTGCATCTGAAAGTAGAAACTCGCCCGATTACAACGGTATGCGTACTTTTCCCCTAGGCCGCTCTAGTTATTCGTTTCGAGCATCAGAACTGTGAAAATTTTGAGTTTCTCAACCGTTTCTTACCTCCAAACTGCCATATCTCGCGAACGGATTGACCAATCCGCAAAATTTCTGTTGCATCTGTAAGTAGAAAGTCGCCCGATTACAACGGTATGCGTACTGTTCCCCTAGACCGCTCTAGTTATGCTTGTCGAGCATCAGAACTGCGAAAATTTTGAGTTTCTCAAGCGTTTCTTACCTCCAAACTGCCATATCTCGCGAACGGATTGACCAATCCGCAAAATTTCTGTTGCATCTGAAAGTAGAAACTCGCCCGATTACAACGGTGAGCGTACTTTTCCCCTGGACCGTTCTAGTTATGCTTGTCGAGCATCAGAACTGCGAAAATTTTGAGTTTCTCAAGCGTTTCTTACATCCAAACTGCCATACCTCGAGAACGGATTGACTAATCCGCAAAATTTCTGTTGCATCTGAAAGTAGAAACTCGCCCGATTACAACGGTATGCGGACTTTTCCCCTAGACCGTTCTTGTTATGCTTGTCGAGCATCAGAACTGCGAAAATTTTGAGTTTCTCAAGCGTTTCTTACCTCCAAGTTGCCATATCTCGCGAACGGATTGACCAGTCCGCAAAATTTCTGTTGCATCTGAAAGTAGAAACTCGCCCGATTACAACGGTATGCGTACTTTTCCCCTAGGCCGTTGTAGTTATTCGTTTCGAGCATCAGAACTGCGAAAATTTTGAGTTTCTCAAGCGTTTCTTACCTCCAAACTGCCATATCTCGCGAACGGATTGACCAATCCGCAAAATTTCTGTTGCATCTGAAAGTAGAAACTCGCCCGATTACAACGGTATGCGTACTTTTCCCCTAGGCCGTTCTAGTTATTCGTTTCGAGCATCAGAACTGCAAAAATGTTGAGTTTCTCAAGCGTTTCTTACCTACAAACTGCCATATCTCGCGAACGGATTGACCAATCCGCAAAATTTCTGTTGCATCTGAAAGTAGAAAGTCGCCCGATTACAACGGTGTGCGTACGTTTCCCCAAGTCGGTTCTAGTTATTCGTTTCGAGCATCAGAACTGCGAAAATTTTGAGTTTCTCAAGCGTTTCTTACCTCCAAACTGCCATGTCTCGCGAACGGATTGACCAATCCGCAAAATTTCTGTTGCATCTGAAAGTAGAAACTCGCCCGATTACAACCGTATGCGTACTTTTCCCCTAGGCCGTTCTAGTTATTCGGTTCGAGCATCAGAACTGCGAAAATGTTGAGTTTCTCAAGAGTTTCTTACCTACAAACTGCCATATCTCGCGAACGGATTGACCAATCCGCAAAATTTCTGTTGCATCTGAAAGTAGAAACTCGCCCGATTACAACGGTGTGCGTACTTTTCCCCTGGACCGTTCTAGTTATGCTTGTCGAGCATCAGAACTGCGAAAATTTTGAGTTTCTCAAGCGTTTCTTACATCCAAACTGCCATACCTCGAGAACGGATTGACTAATCCGCAAAATTTCTGTTGCATCTGAAAGTAGAAACTCGCCCGATTACAACGGTATGCGTACTTTTCCCCTAGACCGTTCTAGTTATGCTTGTCGAGCATCAGAACTGCGAAAATTTTGAGTTTCTCAAGCGTTTCCTACCTCCAAATTGCCATATCTCGCGAACGGATTGACCAGTCCGCAAAATTTCTGTTGCATCTGAAAGTAGAAACTCGCCCGATTACAACGGTATGCGTACTTTTCCCCTAGGCCGTTGTAGTTATTCGTTTCGAGCATCAGAACTGCGAAAATTTTGAGTTTCTCAAGCGTTTCTTACCTCCAAACTGCCATGTCTCGCGAACGGATTGACCAATCCGCAAAATTTCTGTTGCATCTGAAAGTAGAAACTCGCCCGATTACAACCGTATGCGTACTTTTCCCCTAGGCCGTTCTAGTTATTCGGTTCGAGCATCAGAACTGCGAAAATGTTGAGTTTCTCGAGAGTTTCTTACCTACAAACTGCCATATCTCGCGAACGGATTGACCAATCCGCAAAATTTCTGTTGCATCTGAAAGTAGAAACTCGCCCGATTACAACGGTGTGCGTACTTTTCCCCTGGACCGTTCTAGTTATGCTTGTCGAGCATCAGAACTGCGAAAATTTTGAGTTTCTCAAGCGTTTCTTACATCCAAACTGCCATACCTCGAGAACGGATTGACTAATCCGCAAAATTTCTGTTGCATCTGAAAGTAGAAACTCGCCCGATTACAACGGTATGCGTACTTTTCCCCTAGACCGTTCTAGTTATGCTTGTCGAGCATCAGAACTGCGAAAATTTTGAGTTTCTCAAGCGTTTCCTACCTCCAAATTGCCATATCTCGCGAACGGATGACCAATCCGCAAAATTTCTGTTGCATCTGAAAGTAGAAACTCGCCCGATTACAACGGTATGCGTACTTCTCCCCTAGTCCGTTCTAGTTATCCGTTTCGCGCATCAGAACTGCGAAAATTTTGAGTTTCTCAAGCGTTTCTTACCTCCAAACTGCCATATCTCGCGAACGGTTTGACCAATCCGCAAAATTTCTGTTGCATCTGAAAGTAGAAACTCGCCCGATTACAACGGTATGCGTACTTTTCCCCTAGGCCGTTCTAGTTATTCGTTTCGAGCATCAGAACTGCGAAAATGTTGAGTTTCTCAAGCGTTTCTTACCTACAAACTGCCATATCTCGCAAACGGATTGACCAATCCGCAAAATTTCTGTTGCATCTGAAAGTAGAAACTCGCCCGATTACAACCGTATGCGTACTTTTCCCCTAGGCCGTTCTAGTTATTCGGTTCGAGCATCAGAACTGCGAAAATGTTGAGTTTCTCGAGAGTTTCTTACCTACAAACTGCCATATCTCGCGAACGGATTGACCCATCCGCAAAATTTCTGTTGCATCTGAAAGCAGAAACTCGCCCGATTACAACGGTGAGCGTACTTTTCCCCTGGACCGTTCTAGTTATGCTTGTCGAGCATCAGAACTGCGAAAATTTTGAGTTTCTCAAGCGTTTCTTACATCCAAACTGCCATACCTCGAGAACGGATTGACTAATCCGCAAAATTTCTGTTGCATCTGAAAGTAGAAACTCGCCCGATTACAACGGTATGCGTACTTTTCCCCTAGACCGTTCTTGTTATGCTTGTCGAGCATCAGAACTGCGAAAATTTTGAGTTTCTCAAGCGTTTCTTACCTCCAAGTTGCCATATCTCGCGAACGGATTGACCAGTCCGCAAAATTTCTGTTGCATCTGAAAGTAGAAACTCGCCCGATTACAACGGTATGCGTACTTTTCCCCTAGGCCGTTGTAGTTATTCGTTTCGAGCATCAGAACTGCGAAAATTTTGAGTTTCTCAAGCGTTTCTTACCTCCAAACTGCCATATCTCGCGAACGGATTGACCAATCCGCAAAATTTCTGTTGCATCTGAAAGTAGAAACTCGCCCGATTACAACGGTATGCGTACTTTTCCCCTAGGCCGTTCTAGTTATTCGTTTCGAGCATCAGAACTGCAAAAATGTTGAGTTTCTCAAGCGTTTCTTACCTACAAACTGCCATATCTCGCGAACGGATTGACCAATCCGCAAAATTTCTGTTGCATCTGAAAGTAGAAAGTCGCCCGATTACAACGGTGTGCGTACGTTTCCCCAAGTCGGTTCTAGTTATTCGTTTCGAGCATCAGAACTGCGAAAATTTTGAGTTTCTCAAGCGTTTCTTACCTCCAAACTGCCATGTCTCGCGAACGGATTGACCAATCCGCAAAATTTCTGTTGCATCTGAAAGTAGAAACTCGCCCGATTACAACCGTATGCGTACTTTTCCCCTAGGCCGTTCTAGTTATTCGGTTCGAGCATCAGAACTGCGAAAATGTTGAGTTTCTCGAGAGTTTCTTACCTACAAACTGCCATATCTCGCGAACGGATTGACCAATCCGCAAAATTTCTGTTGCATCTGAAAGTAGAAACTCGCCCGATTACAACGGTGTGCGTACTTTTCCCCTGGACCGTTCTAGTTATGCTTGTCGAGCATCAGAACTGCGAAAATTTTGAGTTTCTCAAGCGTTTCTTACATTCAAACTGCCATACCTCGAGAACGGATTGACTAATCCGCAAAATTTCTGTTGCATCTGAAAGTAGAAATTCGCCCGATTACAACGGTATGCGTACTTTTCCCCTAGACCGTTCTAGTTATGCTTGTCGAGCATCAGAACTGCGAAAATTTTGAGTTTCTCAAGCGTTTCCTACCTCCAAATTGCCATATCTCGCGAACGGATTGACCAGTCCGCAAAATTTCTGTTGCATCTGAAAGTAGAAACTCGCCCGATTACAACGGTATGCGTACTTTTCCCCTAGGCCGTTGTAGTTATTCGTTTCGAGCATCAGAACTGCGAAAATTTTGAGTTTCTCAAGCGTTTCTTACCTCCAAACTGCCATATCTCGCGAACGGATTGACCAATCCGCAAAATTTCTGTTGCATCTGAAAGTAGAAACTCGCCCGATTACAACGGTATGCGTACATTTCCCCTAGGCCGTTCTAGTTATTCGTTTCGAGCATCAGAACTGCAAAAATGTTGAGTTTCTCAAGCGTTTCTTACCTACAAACTGCCATATCTCGCGAACGGATTGACCAATCCGCAAAATTTCTGTTGCATCTGAAAGTAGAAAGTCGCCCGATTACAACGGTGTGCGTACGTTTCCCCAAGTCGGTTCTAGTTATTCGTTTCGAGCATCAGAACTGCGAAAATGTTGAGTTTCACAAGCGTTTCTTACCTAGAAACTGCCATATCTCGCGAACGGATTGACCAATCCGCAAAATTTCTGTTGCATCTGAAAGTAGAAACTCGCCCGATTACAACGGTATGCGTACTTTTCCCCTAGACCGTTCTAGTTATGCTTGTCGAGCATCAGAACTGCGAAAATTTTGAGTTTCTCAAGCGTTTCTTTCCTCCAAACTGCCATATCTCGCGAACGGATTGACTAATCCGCAAAATTTCTGTTGCATCTGACAGTAGAAACTCGCCCGATTACAACGGTATGCGTACTTTTCTCCTAGGCCGTTCTAGTTATTCGTTTCGAGCATCAGAACTGCGAAGATTTTGAGTTTCTCAAGTGTTTCTTACCTCCAAACTGCCATATCTCGCGAACGGATTGACCAATCCGCAAAATTTCTGTTGCATCTGAATGTAGAAACTCGCCCGATTACAACGCCATGCGTGCTTTTCCCCTAGGCCGTTCTAGTTATTCGTTTCGAGCATCAGAACTGCGAAAATGTTGAGTTTCTCAAGCGTTTCTTACCTCCAAACTGCCATATCTCGCGAACGGATTGACCAATCCGCAAAATTTCTGTTGCATCTGAAAGTAGAAACTCGCCCGATTACAACGGTATGCGTACTTTTCCCCTAGGCCGTTCTGGTTATTCGTTTCGAGCATCAGAACTGCGAAAATTTTGAGTTTCTCAAGCGTTTCTTACCTCCAAACTGCCATATCTCGCGTACGGATTGACCGATCCGCAAAATTCCTGTTGCATCTGAAAGTAGAAACTCGCCCGATTACAACGGTATGCGTACTTTTCCCCTAGACCGTTCTAGTTATGCTTGTCGAGCATCAGAACTGTGAAAATTTTGAGTTTCTCAACCGTTTCTTACCTCCAAACTGCCATATCTCGCGAACGGATTGACCAATCCGCAAAATTTCTGTTGCATCTGAAAGTAGAAACTCGCCCGATTACAACGGTATGCGTACTTTTCCCCTAGGCCGTTCTGGTTATTCGTTTCGAGCATCAGAACTGTGAAAATTTTGAGTTTCTCAACCGTTTCTTACCTCCAAACTGCCATATCTCGCGAACGGATTGACCAATCCGCAAAATTTCTGTTGCATCTGAAAGTAGAAACTCGCCCGATTACAACGGTATGCGTACTTTTCCCCTAGTCCGTTCTAGTTATTCGTTTCGAGCATCAGAACTGTGAAAATTTTGAGTTTCTCAAGCGTTTCTTACCTCCAAACTGCCATATCTCGCGAACGGATTGACCAATCCGCAAAATTTCTGTTGCATCTGAAAGTAGAAACTCGCCCGATTACAACGGTATGCGTACTTTTCCCCTAGGCCGTTGTAGTTATTCGTTTCGAGCATGAGAACTTCGAAAATTTTGAGTTTCTCAAGCGTTGCTAACCTCCAAACTGCCATATCTCGCGAACGGATTGACCGATCCGCAAAATTCCTGTTGCATCTGAAAGTAGAAACTCGCCCGATTTCAACGGTATGCGTACTTTTCCCCTAGACCGTTCTAGTTATGCTTGTCGAGCATCAGAACTGCGAAAATTTTGGGTCTCTCAAGCGTTGCTTACCTCCAAACTGTCATATCTTGCGAACGGATTGACCAATCCGCAAAATTTCTGTTGCATCTGAAAGTAGAAACTCGCCCGATTACAACGGTAAGCGTACGTTTCCCCAAGTCCGTTCTAGTTATGCTTGTCGAGCATCAGAACTGTGAAAATTTTGAGTTTCTCAACCGTTTCTTACCTCCAAACTGCCATATCTCGCGAACGGATTGACCAATCCGCAAAATTTCTGTTGCATCTGAAAGTAGAAAGTCGCCCGATTACAACGGTGTGCGTACGTTTCCCCAAGTCGGTTCTAGTTATTCGTTTCGAGCATCAGAACTGCGAAAATGTTGTGTTTCACAAGCGTTTCTTACCTAGAAACTGCCATATCTCGCGAACGGATTGACCAATCCGCAAAATTTCTGTTGCATCTGAAAGTAGAAACTCGCCCGATTACAACGGTATGCGTACTTTTCCCCTAGACCGTTCTAGTTATGCTTGTCGAGCATCAGAACTGCGAAAATTTTGAGTTTCTCAAGCGTTTCTTTCCTCCAAACTGCCATATCTCGCGAACGGATTGACTAATCCGCAAAATTTCTGTTGCATCTGACAGTAGAAACTCGCCCGATTACAACGGTATGCGTACTTTTCTCCTAGGCCGTTCTAGTTATTCGTTTCGAGCATCAGAACTGCGAAAATGTTGAGTTTCTCGAGCGTTTCTTACCTACAAACTACCATATCTCGCGAACGGATTGACCAATCCGCAAAATTTCTGTTGCATCTGAAAGTAGAAACTCGCCCGATTACAACGGTGTGCGTACTTTTCCCCTGGACCGTTCTAGTTATGCTTGTCGAGCATCAGAACTGTGAAAATTTTGAGTTTCTCAACCGTTTCTTACCTCCAAACTGCCATATCTCGCGAACGGATTGACCAATCCGCAAAATTTCTGTTGCATCTGAAAGTAGAAAGTCGCCCGATTACAACGGTGTGCGTACGTTTCCCCAAGTCGGTTCTAGTTATTCGTTTCGAGCATCAGAACTGCGAAAATGTTGTGTTTCACAAGCGTTTCTTACCTAGAAACTGCCATATCTCGCGAACGGATTGACCAATCCGCAAAATTTCTGTTGCATCTGAAAGTAGAAACTCGCCCGATTACAACGGTATGCGTACTTTTACCTAGGCCGTTCTAGTTATTCGTTTCGAGCATCAGAACTGCAAAAATGTTGAGTTTCTCAAGCGTTTCTTACATACAAACTGCCATATCTCGCGAACGGATTGACAAATCCGCAAAATTTCTGTTGCATCTGAAAGTAGAAAGTCGCCCGATTACAACGGTATGCGTACATTTCCCCTAGACCGTTCTAGTTATGCTTGTCGAGCATCAGAACTGCGAAAATTTTGAGTTTCTCAAGCGTTTCTTACCTCCAAACTGCCATATCTCGCGAACGGATTGACCGATCCGCAAAATTCCTGTTGCATCTGAAAGTAGAAACTCGCCCGATTACAACGGTATGCGTACTTTTCCCCTAGGCCGTTCTAGTTATTCGTTTCGAGCATCAGAACTGCGAAAATTTTGAGTTTCTCAAGCGTTTCTTACCGACAAACTGCCATATCTCGCGAACGGATTGACCAATCCTCAAAATTTCTGTTGCATCTGAAAGTAGAAACTCGCCCGATTACAACGGTATGCGTACTTTTCCCCTAGGCCGTTCTGGTTATTCGTTTCGAGTATCAGAACTGTGATAATTTTGAGTTTCTCGACCGTTTCTTGCCTCCAAACTGCCATATCTCTCGAACGGATTGACCAATCCGCAAAATTTCTGTTGCATCTGAAAGTAGAAACTCGCCCGATTACAACGGTATGCGTACGTTTCCCCAAGTCCGTTCTAGTTATGCTTGTCGAGCAACAGAACTGTGAAAATTTTGAGTTTCTCAACCGTTTCTTACCTCCAAACTGCCATATCTCGCGAACGGATTGACCAATCCGCAAAATTTCTGTTGCATCTGAAAGTAGAAACTCGCCCGATTACAACGGTATGCGTACTTTTCCCCTAGGCCGTTCTGGTTATTCGTTTCGAGCATCAGAACTGTGAAAATTTTGAGTTTCTCAACCGTTTCTTACCTCCAAACTGCCATATCTCGCGAACGGATTGACCAATCCGCAAAATTTCTGTTGCATCTGAAAGTAGAAACTCGCCCGATTACAACGGTATGCGTACTTTTCCCCTAGGCCGTTCTGGTTATTCGTTTCGAGCATCAGAACTGTGAAAATTTTGAGTTTCTCAACCGTTTCTTACCTCCAAACTGCCATATCTCGCGAACGGATTGACCAATCCGCAAAATTTCTGTTGCATCTGAAAGTAGAAACTCGCCCGATTACAACGGTATGCGTACTTTTCCCCTAGTCCGTTCTAGTTATTCGTTTCGAGCATCAGAACAGTGAAAATTTTGAGTTTCTCAAGCGTTTCTTACCTCCAAACTGCCATATCTCGCGAACGGATTGACCAATCCGCAAAATTTCTGTTGCATCTGAAAGTAGAAACTCGCCCGATTACAACGCTATGCGTACTTTTCCCCTAGGCCGTTGTAGTTATTCGTTTCGAGCATGAGAACTTCGAAAATTTTGAGTTTCTCAAGCGTTGCTTACCTCCAAACTGCCATATCTCGCGAACGGATTGACCGATCCGCAAAATTCCTGTTGCATCTGAAAGTAGAAACTCGCCCGATTACAACGGTATGCGTACTTTTCCCCTAGACCGTCCTAGTTATGCTTGTCGAGCATCAGAACTGTGAAAATTTTGAGTTTCTCAACCGTTTCTTACCTCCAAACTGCCATATCTCGCGAACGGATTGACCAATCCGCAAAATTTCTGTTGCATCTGAAAGTAGAAACTCGCCCGATTACAACGGTATGCGTACTTTTCCCCTAGGCCGTTCTGGTTATTCGTTTCGAGCATCAGAACTGTGAAAATTTTGAGTTTCTCAACCGTTTCTTACCTCCAAACTGCCATATCTCGCGAACGGATTGACCAATCCGCAAAATTTCTGTTGCATCTGAAAGTAGAAACTCGCCCGATTACAACGGTATGCGTACTTTTCCCCTAGGCCGTTGTAGTTATTCGTTTCGAGCATGAGAACTTCGAAAATTTTGAGTTTCTCAAGCGTTGCTTACCTCCAAACTGCCATATCTCGCGAACGGATTGACCGATCCGCAAAATTCCTGTTGCATCTGAAAGTAGAAACTCGCCCGATTTCAACGGTATGCGTACTTTTCCCCTAGACCGTTCTAGTTATGCTTGTCGAGCATCAGAACTGTGAAAATTTTGAGTTTCTCAACCGTTTCTTACCTCCAAACTGCCATATCTCGCGAACGGATTGACCAATCCGCAAAATTTCTGTTGCATCTGAAAGTAGAAAGTCGCCCGATTGCAACGGTATGCGTACATTTCCCCTAGACCGTTCTAGTTATGCTTGTCGAGCATCAGAACTGCGAAAATTTTGAGTTTCTCAAGCGTTTCTTACCTCCAAACTGCCATATCTCGCGAACGGATTGACCGATCCGCAAAATTCCTGTTGCATCTGAAAGTAGAAACTCGCCCGATTACAACGGTATGCGTACTTTTCCCCTAGGCCGTTCTAGTTATTCGTTTCGAGCATCAGAACTGCGAAAATTTTGAGTTTCTCAAGCGTTTCTTACCTACAAACTGCCATATCTCGCGAACGGATTGACCAATCCGCAAAATTTCTCTTGCATCTGAAAGTAGAAACTCGCCCGATTACAACGGTATGCGTACTATTCCCCTAGGCCGTTCTGGTTATTCGTTTCGAGTATCAGAACTGTGATAATTTTGTGTTTCTCGACCGTTTCTTGCCTCCAAACTGCCATATCTCTCGAACGGATTGACCAATCCGCAAAATTTCTGTTGCATCTGAAAGTAGAAACTCGCCCGATTACAACGGTATGCGTACGTTTCCCCAAGTCCGTTCTAGTTATGCTTGTCGAGCAACAGAACTGTGAAAATTTTGAGTTTCTCAACCGTTTCTTACCTCCAAACTGCCATATCTCGCGAACGGATTGACCAATCCGCAAAATTTCTGTTGCATCTGAAAGTAGAAACTCGCCCGATTACAACGGTATGCGTACTTTTCCCCTAGGCCGTTCTGGTTATTCGTTTCGAGCATCAGAACTGTGAAAATTTTGAGTTTCTCAACCGTTTCTTACCTCCAAACTGCCATATCTCGCGAACGGATTGACCAATCCGCAAAATTTCTGTTGCATCTGAAAGTAGAAACTCGCCCGATTACAACGGTATGCGTACTTTTCCCCTAGTCCGTTCTAGTTATTCGTTTCGAGCATCAGAACTGTGAAAATTTTGAGTTTCTCAAGCGTTTCTTACCTCCAAACTGCCATGTCTCGCGAAAGGATTGACCAATCCGCAAAATTTCTGTTGCATCTGAAAGTAGAAACTCGCCCGATTACAACGGTATGCGTACTTTTCCCCTAGACCGTTCTAGTTATTCGTTTCGAGCATCAGAACTGCGAAAATTTTGAGTTTCTCAAGCGTTTCTTACTTCCAAACTGCCACATCTCGCGGACGGATTGACCAATCCGCAAAATTTCTGTTGCATCTGAAAGTAGAAACTCGCCCGATTACAACGGTATGCGTCCTTTTCCCCTAGACCGTTCTAGTTATGCGTTTCGAGCATCAGAACTGTGAAAATTTTGAGTTTCTCAAGCGTTTCTTACCTCCAAACTGCCATATCTCGCGAACGGATTGACCAATCCGCAAAATTTCTGTTGCATGTGAAAGTAGAAACTCGCCCGATTACAACGGTATGCGTACTTTTCCCCTAGGCCGTTGTAGTTATTCGTTTCGAGCATGAGAACTTCGAAAATTTTGAGTTTATCAAGCGTTGCTTACCTCCAAACTGCCATATCTCGCGAACGGATTGACCGATCCGCAAAATTCCTGTTGCATCTGAAAGTAGAAACTCGCCCGATTACAACGGTATGCGTACTTTTCCCCTAGACCGTTCTAGTTATGCTTGTCGAGCATCAGAACTGTGAAAATTTTGAGTTTCTCAACCGTTTCTTACCTCCAAACTGCCATATCTCGCGAACGGATTGACCAATCCGCAAAATTTCTGTTGCATCTGAAAGTAGAAACTCGCCCGATTACAACGGTATGCGTACTTTTCCCCTAGGCCGTTCTGGTTATTCGTTTCGAGCATCAGAACTGTGAAAATTTTGAGTTTCTCAACCGTTTCTTACCTCCAAACTGCCATATCTCGCGAACGGATTGACCAATCCGCAAAATTTCTGTTGCATCTGAAAGTAGAAACTCGCCCGATTACAACGGTATGCGTACTTTTCCCCTAGTCCGTTCTAATTATGCGTTTCGAGCATCAGAACTGCGAAAATTTTGAGTTTCTCAAGCGTTTCTTACCTACAAACTGCCATATCTCGCGAACGGATTGACCAATCCTCAAAATTTCTGTTGCATCTGAAAGTAGAAACTCGCCCGATTACAACGGTATGCGTACTTTTCCCCTAGGCCGTTCTGGTTATTCGTTTCGAGTATCAGAACTGTGATAATTTTGAGTTTCTCGACCGTTTCTTGCCTCCAAACTGCCATATCTCTCGAACGGATTGACCAATCCGCAAAATTTCTGTTGCATCTGAAAGTAGAAACTCGCCCGATTACAACGGTATGCGTACGTTTCCCCAAGTCCGTTCTAGTTATGCTTGTCGAGCAACAGAACTGTGAAAATTTTGAGTTTCTCAACCGTTTCTTACCTCCAAACTGCCATATCTCGCGAACGGATTGACCAATCCGCAAAATTTCTGTTGCATCTGAAAGTAGAAACTCGCCCGATTACAACGGTATGCGTACTTTTCCCCTAGGCCGTTCTGGTTATTCGTTTCGAGCATCAGAACTGTGAAAATTTTGAGTTTCTCAACCGTTTCTTACCTCCAAACTGCCATATCTCGCGAACGGATTGACCAATCCGCAAAATTTCTGTTGCATCTGAAAGTAGAAACTCGCCCGATTACAACGGTATGCGTACTTTTCCCCTAGTCCGTTCTAGTTATTCGTTTCGAGCATCAGAACTGTGAAAATTTTGAGTTTCTCAAGCGTTTCTTACCTCCAAACTGCCATATCTCGCGAACGGATTGACCAATCCGCAAAATTTCTGTTGCATCTGAAAGTAGAAACTCGCCCGATTACAACGGTATGCGTACTTTTCCCCTAGACCGTTCTAGTTATTCGTTTCGAGCATCAGAACTGCGAAAATTTTGAGTTTCTCAAGCGTTTCTTACTTCCAAACTGCCACATCTCGCGGACGGATTGACCAATCCGCAAAATTTCTGTTGCATCTGAAAGTAGAAACTCGCCCGATTACAACGGTATGCGTCCTTTTCCCCTAGACCGTTCTAGTTATGCGTTTCGAGCATCAGAACTGTGAAAATTTTGAGTTTCTCAAGCGTTTCTTACCTCCAAACTGCCATATCTCGCGAACGGATTGACCAATCCGCAAAATTTCTGTTGCATGTGAAAGCAGAAACTCGCCCGATTACAACGGTATGCGTACTTTTCCCCTAGGCCGTTGTAGTTATTCGTTTCGAGCATGAGAACTTCGAAAATTTTGAGTTTATCAAGCGTTGCTTACCTCCAAACTGCCATATCTCGCGAACGGATTGACCGATCCGCAAAATTCCTGTTGCGTCTGAAAGTAGAAACTCGCCCGATTACAACGGTATGCGTACTTTTCCCCTAGACCGTTCTAGTTATGCTTGTCGAGCATCAGAACTGTGAAAATTTTGAGTTTCTCAACCGTTTCTTACCTCCAAACTGCCATATCTCGCGAACGGATTGACCAATCCGCAAAATTTCTGTTGCATCTGAAAGTAGAAACTCGCCCGATTACAACGGTATGCGTACTTTTCCCCTAGGCCGTTCTGGTTATTCGTTTCGAGCATCAGAACTGTGAAAATTTTGAGTTTCTCAACCGTTTCTTACCTCCAAACTGCCATATCTCGCGAACGGATTGACCAATCCGCAAAATTTCTGTTGCATCTGAAAGTAGAAACTCGCCCGATTACAACGGTATGCGTACTTTTCCCCTAGTCCGTTCTAGTTATGCGTTTCGAGCATCAGAACTGTGAAAATTTTGAGTTTCTCAAGCGTTTCTTACCTCCAAACTGCCATATCTCGCGAACGGATTGACCAATCCGCAAAATTTCTGTTGCATCTGAAAGTAGAAACTCGCCCGATTACAACGGTATGCGTACTTTTCCCCTAGGCCGTTGTAGTTATTCGTTTCGAGCATGAGAACTTCGAAAATTTTGAGTTTCTCAAGCGTTGCTTACCTCCAAACTGCCATATCTCGCGAACGGATTGACCGATCCGCAAAATTCCTGTAGCATCTGAAAGTAGAAACTCGCCCGATTACAACGGTATGCGTACTTTTCCCCTAGACCGTTCTAGTTATGCTTGTCGAGCATCAGAACTGTGAAAATTTTGAGTTTCTCAACCGTTTCTTACCTCCAAACTGCCATATCTCGCGAACGGATTGACCAATCCGCAAAATTTCTGTTGCATCTGAAAGTAGAAACTCGCCCGATTACAACGGTATGCGTACTTTTCCCCTAGGCCGTTCTGGTTATTCGTTTCGAGCATCAGAACTGTGAAAATTTTGAGTTTCTCAACCGTTTCTTACCTCCAAACTGCCATATCTCGCGAACGGATTGACCAATCCGCAAAATTTCTGTTGCATCTGAAAGTAGAAACTCGCCCGATTACAACGGTATGCGTACTTTTCCCCTAGTCCGTTCTAGTTATTCGTTTCGAGCATCAGAACAGTGAAAATTTTGAGTTTCTCAAGCGTTTCTTACCTCCAAACTGCCATATCTCGCGAACGGATTGACCAATCCGCAAAATTTCTGTTGCATCTGAAAGTAGAAACTCGCCCGATTACAACGGTATGCGTACTTTTCCCCTAGACCGTTCTAGTTATTCGTTTCGAGCATCAGAACTGCGAAAATGTTGAGTTTCTCGAGCGTTTCTTACCTACAAACTACCATATCTCGCGAACGGATTGACCAATCCGCAAAATTTCTGTTGCATCTGAAAGTAGAAACTCGCCCGATTACAACGGTGTGCGTACTTTTCCCCTGGACCGTTCTAGTTATGCTTGTCGAGCATCAGAACTGTGAAAATTTTGAGTTTCTCAACCGTTTCTTACCTCCAAACTGCCATATCTCGCGAACGGATTGACCAATCCGCAAAATTTCTGTTGCATCTGAAAGTAGAAAGTCGCCCGATTACAACGGTGTGCGTACGTTTCCCCAAGTCGGTTCTAGTTATTCGTTTCGAGCATCAGAACTGCGAAAATGTTGTGTTTCACAAGCGTTTCTTACCTAGAAACTGCCATATCTCGCGAACGGATTGACCAATCCGCAAAATTTCTGTTGCATCTGAAAGTAGAAACTCGCCCGATTACAACGGTATGCGTACTTTTACCTAGGCCGTTCTAGTTATTCGTTTCGAGCATCAGAACTGCAAAAATGTTGAGTTTCTCAAGCGTTTCTTACATACAAACTGCCATATCTCGCGAACGGATTGACAAATCCGCAAAATTTCTGTTGCATCTGAAAGTAGAAAGTCGCCCGATTACAACGGTATGCGTACATTTCCCCTAGACCGTTCTAGTTATGCTTGTCGAGCATCAGAACTGCGAAAATTTTGAGTTTCTCAAGCGTTTCTTACCTCCAAACTGCCATATCTCGCGAACGGATTGACCGATCCGCAAAATTCCTGTTGCATCTGAAAGTAGAAACTCGCCCGATTACAACGGTATGCGTACTTTTCCCCTAGGCCGTTCTAGTTATTCGTTTCGAGCATCAGAACTGCGAAAATTTTGAGTTTCTCAAGCGTTTCTTACCGACAAACTGCCATATCTCGCGAACGGATTGACCAATCCTCAAAATTTCTGTTGCATCTGAAAGTAGAAACTCGCCCGATTACAACGGTATGCGTACTTTTCCCCTAGGCCGTTCTGGTTATTCGTTTCGAGTATCAGAACTGTGATAATTTTGAGTTTCTCGACCGTTTCTTGCCTCCAAACTGCCATATCTCTCGAACGGATTGACCAATCCGCAAAATTTCTGTTGCATCTGAAAGTAGAAACTCGCCCGATTACAACGGTATGCGTACGTTTCCCCAAGTCCGTTCTAGTTATGCTTGTCGAGCAACAGAACTGTGAAAATTTTGAGTTTCTCAACCGTTTCTTACCTCCAAACTGCCATATCTCGCGAACGGATTGACCAATCCGCAAAATTTCTGTTGCATCTGAAAGTAGAAACTCGCCCGATTACAACGGTATGCGTACTTTTCCCCTAGGCCGTTCTGGTTATTCGTTTCGAGCATCAGAACTGTGAAAATTTTGAGTTTCTCAACCGTTTCTTACCTCCAAACTGCCATATCTCGCGAACGGATTGACCAATCCGCAAAATTTCTGTTGCATCTGAAAGTAGAAACTCGCCCGATTACAACGGTATGCGTACTTTTCCCCTAGGCCGTTCTGGTTATTCGTTTCGAGCATCAGAACTGTGAAAATTTTGAGTTTCTCAACCGTTTCTTACCTCCAAACTGCCATATCTCGCGAACGGATTGACCAATCCGCAAAATTTCTGTTGCATCTGAAAGTAGAAACTCGCCCGATTACAACGGTATGCGTACTTTTCCCCTAGTCCGTTCTAGTTATTCGTTTCGAGCATCAGAACAGTGAAAATTTTGAGTTTCTCAAGCGTTTCTTACCTCCAAACTGCCATATCTCGCGAACGGATTGACCAATCCGCAAAATTTCTGTTGCATCTGAAAGTAGAAACTCGCCCGATTACAACGCTATGCGTACTTTTCCCCTAGGCCGTTGTAGTTATTCGTTTCGAGCATGAGAACTTCGAAAATTTTGAGTTTCTCAAGCGTTGCTTACCTCCAAACTGCCATATCTCGCGAACGGATTGACCGATCCGCAAAATTCCTGTTGCATCTGAAAGTAGAAACTCGCCCGATTACAACGGTATGCGTACTTTTCCCCTAGACCGTCCTAGTTATGCTTGTCGAGCATCAGAACTGTGAAAATTTTGAGTTTCTCAACCGTTTCTTACCTCCAAACTGCCATATCTCGCGAACGGATTGACCAATCCGCAAAATTTCTGTTGCATCTGAAAGTAGAAACTCGCCCGATTACAACGGTATGCGTACTTTTCCCCTAGGCCGTTCTGGTTATTCGTTTCGAGCATCAGAACTGTGAAAATTTTGAGTTTCTCAACCGTTTCTTACCTCCAAACTGCCATATCTCGCGAACGGATTGACCAATCCGCAAAATTTCTGTTGCATCTGAAAGTAGAAACTCGCCCGATTACAACGGTATGCGTACTTTTCCCCTAGGCCGTTGTAGTTATTCGTTTCGAGCATGAGAACTTCGAAAATTTTGAGTTTCTCAAGCGTTGCTTACCTCCAAACTGCCATATCTCGCGAACGGATTGACCGATCCGCAAAATTCCTGTTGCATCTGAAAGTAGAAACTCGCCCGATTTCAACGGTATGCGTACTTTTCCCCTAGACCGTTCTAGTTATGCTTGTCGAGCATCAGAACTGTGAAAATTTTGAGTTTCTCAACCGTTTCTTACCTCCAAACTGCCATATCTCGCGAACGGATTGACCAATCCGCAAAATTTCTGTTGCATCTGAAAGTAGAAAGTCGCCCGATTGCAACGGTATGCGTACATTTCCCCTAGACCGTTCTAGTTATGCTTGTCGAGCATCAGAACTGCGAAAATTTTGAGTTTCTCAAGCGTTTCTTACCTCCAAACTGCCATATCTCGCGAACGGATTGACCGATCCGCAAAATTCCTGTTGCATCTGAAAGTAGAAACTCGCCCGATTACAACGGTATGCGTACTTTTCCCCTAGGCCGTTCTAGTTATTCGTTTCGAGCATCAGAACTGCGAAAATTTTGAGTTTCTCAAGCGTTTCTTACCTACAAACTGCCATATCTCGCGAACGGATTGACCAATCCGCAAAATTTCTCTTGCATCTGAAAGTAGAAACTCGCCCGATTACAACGGTATGCGTACTATTCCCCTAGGCCGTTCTGGTTATTCGTTTCGAGTATCAGAACTGTGATAATTTTGTGTTTCTCGACCGTTTCTTGCCTCCAAACTGCCATATCTCTCGAACGGATTGACCAATCCGCAAAATTTCTGTTGCATCTGAAAGTAGAAACTCGCCCGATTACAACGGTATGCGTACGTTTCCCCAAGTCCGTTCTAGTTATGCTTGTCGAGCAACAGAACTGTGAAAATTTTGAGTTTCTCAACCGTTTCTTACCTCCAAACTGCCATATCTCGCGAACGGATTGACCAATCCGCAAAATTTCTGTTGCATCTGAAAGTAGAAACTCGCCCGATTACAACGGTATGCGTACTTTTCCCCTAGGCCGTTCTGGTTATTCGTTTCGAGCATCAGAACTGTGAAAATTTTGAGTTTCTCAACCGTTTCTTACCTCCAAACTGCCATATCTCGCGAACGGATTGACCAATCCGCAAAATTTCTGTTGCATCTGAAAGTAGAAACTCGCCCGATTACAACGGTATGCGTACTTTTCCCCTAGTCCGTTCTAGTTATTCGTTTCGAGCATCAGAACTGTGAAAATTTTGAGTTTCTCAAGCGTTTCTTACCTCCAAACTGCCATGTCTCGCGAAAGGATTGACCAATCCGCAAAATTTCTGTTGCATCTGAAAGTAGAAACTCGCCCGATTACAACGGTATGCGTACTTTTCCCCTAGACCGTTCTAGTTATTCGTTTCGAGCATCAGAACTGCGAAAATTTTGAGTTTCTCAAGCGTTTCTTACTTCCAAACTGCCACATCTCGCGGACGGATTGACCAATCCGCAAAATTTCTGTTGCATCTGAAAGTAGAAACTCGCCCGATTACAACGGTATGCGTCCTTTTCCCCTAGACCGTTCTAGTTATGCGTTTCGAGCATCAGAACTGTGAAAATTTTGAGTTTCTCAAGCGTTTCTTACCTCCAAACTGCCATATCTCGCGAACGGATTGACCAATCCGCAAAATTTCTGTTGCATGTGAAAGTAGAAACTCGCCCGATTACAACGGTATGCGTACTTTTCCCCTAGGCCGTTGTAGTTATTCGTTTCGAGCATGAGAACTTCGAAAATTTTGAGTTTATCAAGCGTTGCTTACCTCCAAACTGCCATATCTCGCGAACGGATTGACCGATCCGCAAAATTCCTGTTGCATCTGAAAGTAGAAACTCGCCCGATTACAACGGTATGCGTACTTTTCCCCTAGACCGTTCTAGTTATGCTTGTCGAGCATCAGAACTGTGAAAATTTTGAGTTTCTCAACCGTTTCTTACCTCCAAACTGCCATATCTCGCGAACGGATTGACCAATCCGCAAAATTTCTGTTGCATCTGAAAGTAGAAACTCGCCCGATTACAACGGTATGCGTACTTTTCCCCTAGGCCGTTCTGGTTATTCGTTTCGAGCATCAGAACTGTGAAAATTTTGAGTTTCTCAACCGTTTCTTACCTCCAAACTGCCATATCTCGCGAACGGATTGACCAATCCGCAAAATTTCTGTTGCATCTGAAAGTAGAAACTCGCCCGATTACAACGGTATGCGTACTTTTCCCCTAGTCCGTTCTAATTATGCGTTTCGAGCATCAGAACTGCGAAAATTTTGAGTTTCTCAAGCGTTTCTTACCTACAAACTGCCATATCTCGCGAACGGATTGACCAATCCTCAAAATTTCTGTTGCATCTGAAAGTAGAAACTCGCCCGATTACAACGGTATGCGTACTTTTCCCCTAGGCCGTTCTGGTTATTCGTTTCGAGTATCAGAACTGTGATAATTTTGAGTTTCTCGACCGTTTCTTGCCTCCAAACTGCCATATCTCTCGAACGGATTGACCAATCCGCAAAATTTCTGTTGCATCTGAAAGTAGAAACTCGCCCGATTACAACGGTATGCGTACGTTTCCCCAAGTCCGTTCTAGTTATGCTTGTCGAGCAACAGAACTGTGAAAATTTTGAGTTTCTCAACCGTTTCTTACCTCCAAACTGCCATATCTCGCGAACGGATTGACCAATCCGCAAAATTTCTGTTGCATCTGAAAGTAGAAACTCGCCCGATTACAACGGTATGCGTACTTTTCCCCTAGGCCGTTCTGGTTATTCGTTTCGAGCATCAGAACTGTGAAAATTTTGAGTTTCTCAACCGTTTCTTACCTCCAAACTGCCATATCTCGCGAACGGATTGACCAATCCGCAAAATTTCTGTTGCATCTGAAAGTAGAAACTCGCCCGATTACAACGGTATGCGTACTTTTCCCCTAGTCCGTTCTAGTTATTCGTTTCGAGCATCAGAACTGTGAAAATTTTGAGTTTCTCAAGCGTTTCTTACCTCCAAACTGCCATATCTCGCGAACGGATTGACCAATCCGCAAAATTTCTGTTGCATCTGAAAGTAGAAACTCGCCCGATTACAACGGTATGCGTACTTTTCCCCTAGACCGTTCTAGTTATTCGTTTCGAGCATCAGAACTGCGAAAATTTTGAGTTTCTCAAGCGTTTCTTACTTCCAAACTGCCACATCTCGCGGACGGATTGACCAATCCGCAAAATTTCTGTTGCATCTGAAAGTAGAAACTCGCCCGATTACAACGGTATGCGTCCTTTTCCCCTAGACCGTTCTAGTTATGCGTTTCGAGCATCAGAACTGTGAAAATTTTGAGTTTCTCAAGCGTTTCTTACCTCCAAACTGCCATATCTCGCGAACGGATTGACCAATCCGCAAAATTTCTGTTGCATGTGAAAGCAGAAACTCGCCCGATTACAACGGTATGCGTACTTTTCCCCTAGGCCGTTGTAGTTATTCGTTTCGAGCATGAGAACTTCGAAAATTTTGAGTTTATCAAGCGTTGCTTACCTCCAAACTGCCATATCTCGCGAACGGATTGACCGATCCGCAAAATTCCTGTTGCGTCTGAAAGTAGAAACTCGCCCGATTACAACGGTATGCGTACTTTTCCCCTAGACCGTTCTAGTTATGCTTGTCGAGCATCAGAACTGTGAAAATTTTGAGTTTCTCAACCGTTTCTTACCTCCAAACTGCCATATCTCGCGAACGGATTGACCAATCCGCAAAATTTCTGTTGCATCTGAAAGTAGAAACTCGCCCGATTACAACGGTATGCGTACTTTTCCCCTAGGCCGTTCTGGTTATTCGTTTCGAGCATCAGAACTGTGAAAATTTTGAGTTTCTCAACCGTTTCTTACCTCCAAACTGCCATATCTCGCGAACGGATTGACCAATCCGCAAAATTTCTGTTGCATCTGAAAGTAGAAACTCGCCCGATTACAACGGTATGCGTACTTTTCCCCTAGTCCGTTCTAGTTATGCGTTTCGAGCATCAGAACTGTGAAAATTTTGAGTTTCTCAAGCGTTTCTTACCTCCAAACTGCCATATCTCGCGAACGGATTGACCAATCCGCAAAATTTCTGTTGCATCTGAAAGTAGAAACTCGCCCGATTACAACGGTATGCGTACTTTTCCCCTAGGCCGTTGTAGTTATTCGTTTCGAGCATGAGAACTTCGAAAATTTTGAGTTTCTCAAGCGTTGCTTACCTCCAAACTGCCATATCTCGCGAACGGATTGACCGATCCGCAAAATTCCTGTAGCATCTGAAAGTAGAAACTCGCCCGATTACAACGGTATGCGTACTTTTCCCCTAGACCGTTCTAGTTATGCTTGTCGAGCATCAGAACTGTGAAAATTTTGAGTTTCTCAACCGTTTCTTACCTCCAAACTGCCATATCTCGCGAACGGATTGACCAATCCGCAAAATTTCTGTTGCATCTGAAAGTAGAAACTCGCCCGATTACAACGGTATGCGTACTTTTCCCCTAGGCCGTTCTGGTTATTCGTTTCGAGCATCAGAACTGTGAAAATTTTGAGTTTCTCAACCGTTTCTTACCTCCAAACTGCCATATCTCGCGAACGGATTGACCAATCCGCAAAATTTCTGTTGCATCTGAAAGTAGAAACTCGCCCGATTACAACGGTATGCGTACTTTTCCCCTAGTCCGTTCTAGTTATTCGTTTCGAGCATCAGAACAGTGAAAATTTTGAGTTTCTCAAGCGTTTCTTACCTCCAAACTGCCATATCTCGCGAACGGATTGACCAATCCGCAAAATTTCTGTTGCATCTGAAAGTAGAAACTCGCCCGATTACAACGGTATGCGTACTTTTCCCCTAGACCGTTCTAGTTATTCGTTTCGAGCATCAGAACTGCGAAAATTTTGAGTTTCTCAAGCGTTTCTTACTTCCAAACTGCCACATCTCGCGGACGGATTGACCAATCCGCAAAATTTCTGTTGCATCTGAAAGTAGAAACTCGCCCGATTACAACGGTATGCGTCCTTTTCCCCTAGACCGTTCTAGTTATGCGTTTCGAGCATCAGAACTGTGAAAATTTTGAGTTTCTCAAGCGTTTCTTACCTCCAAACTGCCATATCTCGCGAACGGATTGACCAATCCGCAAAATTTCTGTTGCATGTGAAAGTAGAAACTCGCCCGATTACAACGGTATGCGTACTTTTCCCCTAGGCCGTTGTAGTTATTCGTTTCGAGCATGAGAACTTCGAAAATTTTGAGTTTATCAAGCGTTGCTTACCTCCAAACTGCCATATCTCGCGAACGGATTGACCGATCCGCAAAATTCCTGTTGCATCTGAAAGTAGAAACTCGCCCGATTACAACGGTATGCGTACTTTTCCCCTAGACCGTTCTAGTTATGCTTGTCGAGCATCAGAACTGTGAAAATTTTGAGTTTCTCAACCGTTTCTTACCTCCAAACTGCCATATCTCGCGAACGGATTGACCAATCCGCAAAATTTCTGTTGCATCTGAAAGTAGAAACTCGCCCGATTACAACGGTATGCGTACTTTTCCCCTAGGCCGTTCTGGTTATTCGTTTCGAGCATCAGAACTGTGAAAATTTTGAGTTTCTCAACCGTTTCTTACCTCCAAACTGCCATATCTCGCGAACGGATTGACCAATCCGCAAAATTTCTGTTGCATCTGAAAGTAGAAACTCGCCCGATTACAACGGTATGCGTACTTTTCCCCTAGTCCGTTCTAATTATGCGTTTCGAGCATCAGAACTGCGAAAATTTTGAGTTTCTCAAGCGTTTCTTACCTACAAACTGCCATATCTCGCGAACGGATTGACCAATCCTCAAAATTTCTGTTGCATCTGAAAGTAGAAACTCGCCCGATTACAACGGTATGCGTACTTTTCCCCTAGGCCGTTCTGGTTATTCGTTTCGAGTATCAGAACTGTGATAATTTTGAGTTTCTCGACCGTTTCTTGCCTCCAAACTGCCATATCTCTCGAACGGATTGACCAATCCGCAAAATTTCTGTTGCATCTGAAAGTAGAAACTCGCCCGATTACAACGGTATGCGTACGTTTCCCCAAGTCCGTTCTAGTTATGCTTGTCGAGCAACAGAACTGTGAAAATTTTGAGTTTCTCAACCGTTTCTTACCTCCAAACTGCCATATCTCGCGAACGGATTGACCAATCCGCAAAATTTCTGTTGCATCTGAAAGTAGAAACTCGCCCGATTACAACGGTATGCGTACTTTTCCCCTAGGCCGTTCTGGTTATTCGTTTCGAGCATCAGAACTGTGAAAATTTTGAGTTTCTCAACCGTTTCTTACCTCCAAACTGCCATATCTCGCGAACGGATTGACCAATCCGCAAAATTTCTGTTGCATCTGAAAGTAGAAACTCGCCCGATTACAACGGTATGCGTACTTTTCCCCTAGTCCGTTCTAGTTATTCGTTTCGAGCATCAGAACTGTGAAAATTTTGAGTTTCTCAAGCGTTTCTTACCTCCAAACTGCCATATCTCGCGAACGGATTGACCAATCCGCAAAATTTCTGTTGCATCTGAAAGTAGAAACTCGCCCGATTACAACGGTATGCGTACTTTTCCCCTAGACCGTTCTAATTATGCGTTTCGAGCATCAGAACTGCGAAAATTTTGAGTTTCTCAAGCGTTTCTTACCTACAAACTGCCATATCTCGCGAACGGATTGACCAATCCTCAAAATTTCTGTTGCATCTGAAAGTAGAAACTCGCCCGATTACAACGGTATGCGTACTTTTCCCCTAGTCCGTTCTAGTTATGCGTTTCGAGCATCAGAACTGTGAAAATTTTGAGTTTCTCAAGCGTTTCTTACCTCCAAACTGCCATATCTCGCGAACGGATTGACCAATCCGCAAAATTTCTGTTGCATCTGAAAGTAGAAACTCGCCCGATTACAACGGTATGCGTACTTTTCCCCTAGGCCGTTGTAGTTATTCGTTTCGAGCATGAGAACTTCGAAAATTTTGAGTTTCTCAAGCGTTGCTTACCTCCAAACTGCCATATCTCGCGAACGGATTGACCGATCCGCAAAATTCCTGTTGCATCTGAAAGTAGAAACTCGCCCGATTACAACGGTATGCGTACTTTTCCCCTAGACCGTTCTAGTTATGCTTGTCGAGTATCAGAACTGTGAAAATTTTGAATTTCTCAACCGTTTCTTACCTCCAAACTGCCATATCTCGCGAACGGATTGACCAATCCGCAAAATTTCTGTTGCATCTGAAAGTAGAAACTCGCCCGATTACAACGGTATGCGTACTTTTCCCCTAGGCCGTTCTGGTTATTCGTTTCGAGCATCAGAACTGTGAAAATTTTGAGTTTCTCAACCGTTTCTTACCTCCAAACTGCCATATCTCGCGAACGGATTGACCAATCCGCAAAATTTCTGTTGCATCTGAAAGTAGAAACTCGCCCGATTACAACGGTATGCGTACTTTTCCCCTAGTCCGTTCTAGTTATTCGTTTCGAGCATCAGAACAGTGAAAATTTTGAGTTTCTCAAGCGTTTCTTACCTCCAAACTGCCATATCTCGCGAACGGATTGACCAATCCGCAAAATTTCTGTTGCATCTGAAAGTAGAAACTCGCCCGATTACAACGGTATGCGTACTTTTCCCCTAGACCGTTCTAGTTATTCGTTTCGAGCATCAGAACTGCGAAAATTTTGAGTTTCTCAAGCGTTTCTTACTTCCAAACTGCCACATCTCGCGGACGGATTGACCAATCCGCAAAATTTCTGTTGCATCTGAAAGTAGAAACTCGCCCGATTACAACGGTATGCGTCCTTTTCCCCTAGACCGTTCTAGTTATGCGTTTCGAGCATCAGAACTGTGAAAATTTTGAGTTTCTCAAGCGTTTCTTACCTCCAAACTGCCATATCTCGCGAACGGATTGACCAATCCGCAAAATTTCTGTTGCATGTGAAAGCAGAAACTCGCCCGATTACAACGGTATGCGTACTTTTCCCCTAGGCCGTTGTAGTTATTCGTTTCGAGCATGAGAACTTCGAAAATTTTGAGTTTATCAAGCGTTGCTTACCTCCAAACTGCCATATCTCGCGAACGGATTGACCGATCCGCAAAATTCCTGTTGCATCTGAAAGTAGAAACTCGCCCGATTACAACGGTATGCGTACTTTTCCCCTAGACCGTTCTAGTTATGCTTGTCGAGCATCAGAACTGTGAAAATTTTGAGTTTCTCAACCGTTTCTTACCTCCAAACTGCCATATCTCGCGAACGGATTGACCAATCCGCAAAATTTCTGTTGCATCTGAAAGTAGAAACTCGCCCGATTACAACGGTATGCGTACTTTTCCCCTAGGCCGTTCTGGTTATTCGTTTCGAGCATCAGAACTGTGAAAATTTTGAGTTACTCAACCGTTTCTTACCTCCAAACTGCCATATCTCGCGAACGGATTGACCAATCCGCAAAATTTCTGTTGCATCTGAAAGTAGAAACTCGCCCGATTACAACGGTATGCGTACTTTTCCCCTAGTCCGTTCTAGTTATGCGTTTCGAGCATCAGAACTGTGAAAATTTTGAGTTTCTCAAGCGTTTCTTACCTCCAAACTGCCATATCTCGCGAACGGATTGACCAATCCGCAAAATTTCTGTTGCATCTGAAAGTAGAAACTCGCCCGATTACAACGGTATGCGTACTTTTCCCCTAGGCCGTTGTAGTTATTCGTTTCGAGCATGAGAACTTCGAAAATTTTGAGTTTCTCAAGCGTTGCTTACCTCCAAACTGCCATATCTCGCGAACGGATTGACCGATCCGCAAAATTCCTGTTGCATCTGAAAGTAGAAACTCGCCCGATTACAACGGTATGCGTACTTTTCCCCTAGACCGTTCTAGTTATGCTTGTCGAGCATCAGAACTGTGAAAATTTTGAGTTTCTCAACCGTTTCTTACCTCCAAACTGCCATATCTCGCGAACGGATTGACCAATCCGCAAAATTTCTGTTGCATCTGAAAGTAGAAACTCGCCCGATTACAACGGTATGCGTACTTTTCCCCTAGGCCGTTCTGGTTATTCGTTTCGAGCATCAGAACTGTGAAAATTTTGAGTTTCTCAACCGTTTCTTACCTCCAAACTGCCATATCTCGCGAACGGATTGACCAATCCGCAAAATTTCTGTTGCATCTGAAAGTAGAAACTCGCCCGATTACAACGGTATGCGTACTTTTCCCCTAGTCCGTTCTAGTTATTCGTTTCGAGCATCAGAACAGTGAAAATTTTGAGTTTCTCAAGCGTTTCTTACCTCCAAACTGCCATATCTCGCGAACGGATTGACCAATCCGCAAAATTTCTGTTGCATCTGAAAGTAGAAACTCGCCCGATTACAACGGTATGCGTACTTTTCCCCTAGACCGTTCTAGTTATTCGTTTCGAGCATCAGAACTGCGAAAATTTTGAGTTTCTCAAGCGTTTCTTACTTCCAAACTGCCACATCTCGCGGGCGGATTGACCAATCCGCAAAATTTCTGTTGCATCTGAAAGTAGAAACTCGCCCGATTACAACGGTATGCGTCCTTTTCCCCTAGACCATTCTAGTTATGCGTTTCGAGCATCAGAACTGTGAAAATTTTGAGTTTCTCAAGCGTTTCTTACCTCCAAACTGCCATATCTCGCGAACGGATTGACCAATCCGCAAAATTTCAGTTGCATGTGAAAGTAGAAACTCGCCCGATTACAACGGTATGCGTACTTTTCCCCTAGGCCGTTGTAGTTATTCGTTTCGAGCATGAGAACTTCGAAAATTTTGAGTTTATCAAGCGTTGCTTACCTCCAAACTGCCATATCTCGCGAACGGATTGACCGATCCGCAAAATTCCTGTTGCATCTGAAAGTAGAAACTCGCCCGATTACAACGGTATGCGTACTTTTCCCCTAGACCGTTCTAGTTATGCTTGTCGAGCATCAGAACTGTGAAAATTTTGAGTTTCTCAACCGTTTCTTACCTCCAAACTGCCATATCTCGCGAACGGATTGACCAATCCGCAAAATTTCTGTTGCATCTGAAAGTAGAAACTCGCCCGATTACAACGGTATGCGTACTTTTCCCCTAGGCCGTTCTGGTTATTCGTTTCGAGCATCAGAACTGTGAAAATTTTGAGTTTCTCAACCGTTTCTTACCTCCAAACTGCCATATCTCGCGAACGGATTGACCAATCCGCAAAATTTCTGTTGCATCTGAAAGTAGAAACTCGCCCGATTACAACGGTATGCGTACTTTTCCCCTAGTCCGTTCTAGTTATGCGTTTCGAGCATCAGAACTGTGAAAATTTTGAGTTTCTCAAGCGTTTCTTACCTCCAAACTGCCATATCTCGCGAACGGATTGACCAATCCGCAAAATTTCTGTTGCATCTGAAAGTAGAAACTCGCCCGATTACAACGGTATGCGTACTTTTCCCCTAGGCCGTTGTAGTTATTCGTTTCGAGCATGAGAACTTCGAAAATTTTGAGTTTCTCAAGCGTTGCTTACCTCCAAACTGCCATATCTCGCGAACGGATTGACCGATCCGCAAAATTCCTGTTGCATCTGAAAGTAGAAACTCGCCCGATTACAACGGTATGCGTACTTTTCCCCTAGACCGTTCTAGTTATGCTTGTCGAGCATCAGAACTGTGAAAATTTTGAGTTTCTCAACCGTTTCTTACCTCCAAACTGCCATATCTCGCGAACGGATTGACCAATCCGCAAAATTTCTGTTGCATCTGAAAGTAGAAACTCGCCCGATTACAACGGTATGCGTACTTTTCCCCTAGGCCGTTCTGGTTATTCGTTTCGAGCATCAGAACTGTGAAAATTTTGAGTTTCTCAACCGTTTCTTACCTCCAAACTGCCATATCTCGCGAACGGATTGACCAATCCGCAAAATTTCTGTTGCATCTGAAAGTAGAAACTCGCCCGATTACAACGGTATGCGTACTTTTCCCCTAGTCCGTTCTAGTTATTCGTTTCGAGCATCAGAACAGTGAAAATTTTGAGTTTCTCAAGCGTTTCTTACCTCCAAACTGCCATATCTCGCGAACGGATTAACCAATCCGCAAAATTTCTGTTGCATCTGAAAGTAGAAACTCGCCCGATTACAACGCTATGCGTACTTTTCCCCTAGGCCGTTGTAGTTATTCGTTTCGAGCATGAGAACTTCGAAAATTTTGAGTTTCTCAAGCGTTGCTTACCTCCAAACTGCCATATCTCGCGAACGGATTGACCGATCCGCAAAATTCCTGTTGCATCTGAAAGTAGAAACTCGCCCGATTACAACGGTATGCGTACTTTTCCCCTAGACCGTCCTTGTTATGCTTGTCCAGCATCAGAACTGTGCAAATTTTGAGTTTCTCAACCGTTTCTTACCTCCAAACTGCCATATCTCGCGAACGGATTGACCAATCCGCAAAATTTCTGTTGCATCTGAAAGTAGAAACTCGCCCGATTACAACGGTATGCGTACTTTTCCACTAGGCCGTTCTGGTTATTCGTTTCGAGCATCAGAACTGTGAAAATTTTGAGTTTCTCAACCGTTTCTTACCTCCAAACTGCAATATCTCGCGAACGGATTGACCAATCCGCAAAATTTCTGTTGCATCTGAAAGTAGAAACTCGCCCGATTACAACGGTATGCGTACTTTTCCCCTAGGCCGTTGTAGTTATTCGTTTCGAGCATGAGAACTTCGAAAATTTTGAGTTTCTCAAGCGTTGCTTACCTCCAAACTGCCATATCTCGCGAACGGATTGACCGATCCGCAAAATTCCTGTTGCATCTGAAAGTAGAAACTCGCCCGATTTCAACGGTATGCGTACTTTTCCCCTAGACCGTTCTAGTTATGCTTGTCGAGCATCAGAACTGTGAAAATTTTGAGTTTCTCAACCGTTTCTTACCTCCAAACTGCCATATCTCGCGAACGGATTGATTAATCCGCAAAATTTCTGTTGCATCTGAAAGTAGAAACTCGCCCGCTTACAACGGTATGCGTACTTTTCCCCTAGGCCGTTCTAGTTATTCGTTTCGAGCATCAGAACTGCGAAAATTTTGAGTTTCTCAAGCGTTTCTTACCTACAAACTGCCATATCTTGCGAACGGATTGACCAATCCTCAAAATTTCTGTTGCATCTGAAAGTAGAAACTCGCCCGATTACAACGGTATGCGTACTTTTCCCCTAGGCCGTTCTGGTTATTCGTTTCGAGTATCAGAACTGTGATAATTTTGAGTTTCTCGACCGTTTCTTGCCTCCAAACTGCCATATCTCTCGAACGGATTGACCAATCCGCAAAATTTCTGTTGCATCTGAAAGTAGAAACTCGCCCGATTACAACGGTATGCGTACGTTTCCCCAAGTCCGTTCTAGTTATGCTTGTCGAGCAACAGAACTGTGAAAATTTTGAGTTTCTCAACCGTTTCTTACCTCCAAACTGCCATATCTCGCGAACGGATTGACCAATCCGCAAAATTTCTGTTGCATCTGAAAGTAGAAACTCGCCCGATTACAACGGTATGCGTACTTTTCCCCTAGGCCGTTCTGGTTATTCGTTTCGAGCATCAGAACTGTGAAAATTTTGAGTTTCTCAACCGTTTCTTACCTCCAAACTGCCATATCTCGCGAACGGATTGACCAATCCGCAAAATTTCT